>NW_015548335.1:313929-338863 GCF_001515605.1 Sinocyclocheilus anshuiensis
AAAGTTGGAATTGCCCCACTTTATAGAAACAGCCTTTGTGCACAGACGCATTGTAGGCTACTCTGCAGGTTCAGGAATCAGTCCTCCGTAAAATGCGCTGCACACTTCTGAATATTTGGGTTGAACTGTTCTGGAGCAGTGTTCTAAATACAACTTAACCACTGATTTCTAGTTGTGTCCTCTTTATATGACCCCTTTAAATCTTGAATCTTGCATCAGGGGTGTGTAAGGAATTACAAATACACATGTTACAGTAAGTAGTTTTTATCAGTAATTGTACTTTTTTGAGTAGTTTAAAAATGGTGTACTTTTACTTGAGTACATTTTAAGTGATGTATCGGTACTTTTAATCCGCTAGGTACTTTTACTTGAGTATATTTTTTTCAGTACTCTTTCCACCACTGCATCTAACCATTGTTTTCTAAGAGAGTTTCTTAGCACTGTGTAGTAAAGCAACTAATGTACTGTTGGTTAACTGACTAAACTGTCAAACGTCTTTCAGTCTGTATTGTGAACAAAGAGTCGAAGGGACTCTTATAGTCAACTTCACACTATAGTCAAACGTTGGTCAGGATTCAGACTCCCGTGGGCTGAGTAATCGTACCATAAGGGCTGTTAAAAGCAGAAATAGTTACACGCAGACCGAGGACAGTATAAAATTCTGGCTGCCTAATTGGTGACAGGATCATGAGAAGACCTGCAGTATACCGTCCTCACACTAATTTAAGCTTTGTGCATTTGGGCCCCAGTGCCCCGCACCTGCTGGGACAAGGGTACAATGTTATGGCCTCCAGATGGAGGGTAATGGGCCACACCTGAGCTTGTAACTCTGCGTCTTTGAGCTGAAAGCCTGACTCAGCCAAACACACACCATGATCTCTCCCCACTGTGGGCGGCCGCGCAACACGGACGCAGCCATTCCCAGGATTTAGTGCCAAAACAATCCTCAGCTGATGCCTATTTAAAACTCTCACTTATTTACAATCTCCATCCCTTCTTAAAGCAAGTTTTTCATCAAGCCTATAGCTAAACCAACCACGCTGGCAGATTATGATTTCGTTACGACTATCGCAATATATTATTGAATGTTTCTTATATATGCAGTACAGTATATGCATACAGTGTTGCAAGGAACATATACACTTATGTTTGCGGAAATTATTTGAATTTTGAGAAGAAAACTCGAATGCTCACCAAGGCTGCATATATTTGATAAAAATACAGTAAAAACAGTAATATTGTAAAATATTATTACAATTTAAATCAACTGCATTCTATTTGAATGTATTTGAAAATGTAATTTATTCCTGTGTTGACAAAGCTGAATTTTCACAGGGTCTCATGTTCCTTTAGAAATCTCTTTGATATGCAGCTCAGGAAACTTTTTATCATTATTATTATTATTATTAATATTGATGTTATTTTTAGTACATTATAAATGTCTTTACTGTTACTTTTGATTAGTTTAATGCAATGTAATACATGCTTGCTGAATAAAAGTACTGAGTTAAAAAGTAGTTAATATTAGTTATTGTAACAAAGTTCGTAGTTCGGGAAGAAGGAGGCGGGAACCGGCGAACATTTAAAGAAAGACAGACAGCCGAGGCAAGAGAAAAGGAGACGGAAGGATGAGGAGAGACAGAGACGAGAGAGGGGAGAGAGGAAAAAAAAAAAATCTTGTTCCGGTTGCCAGACACACTTCCGCTCGGCCCTCCACCAGCTGGGTAAGCTCTTCCGCGATGCCAGGAGGCGGCACTGGACAGCCCTCGGTGGACGGCCCGACACTCCTCCGCCGCCCGGTAGACGGCGACGGCTCCTCCGGGTTCGGGCAGCCGGCAGGAGTCCCCCATTCCCTGCTCCTCCCCATCATGGCGGATGGCAGCAGGCTCCGGCCTCGGGCGAACGGCAGCGATTCCTCCACTCCCTCATGTACGGCAGCCGTCCCTCCACAGCATAGGCGGCCGGCAGCGAGTTCGTCCGCCCCCCCGGCAACACACTCCAGCCCACCGTCTCGAGCCTCCCCATGGCGGATGGCAGCAGGCTCCGGCCTCAGGCGAACGGCGGCGACTCCTCCACTCCCTCACGGACGGCAGCCGTCCCTCCAAAGCCCAGGCGGCCGGCAGCGAGTTCGTCCGCCCCCACGGCAACTCACTCCAGCCCACCGCCTCGAGCCTCCATGGCCCGCTCCGTTCCCACGACTCTCGGCCCCACCCCTCTCGTCACAGTTATTAAAAATACTTTGTTAATTATTTTATAAAATAATATAATAGTACTTTATAGTGATTTTAGTTATATTATGATTTTTGCGTGTGCATGTGTGTGTGTGAATATTAATGATAATTTTATGTATATAAATGGCATTCCAAAAATTATCAATTAAAAAAAAAAGTTAATCTGTTAAAATAGATTACTAATATTTGACCCAGTATCTGTGTGCAGCATCTACTTTGTTCATTATTTTATTGAATTATTGCTAAACTATAGAAGTCTGATTTTGTCAAGTTTAAAATAAGAAGTCAAGTCACATTGTGAGAATTCGCTCAATTATAAAGAGAAATAAAGTCACAATTGTGAACAATACTACAGTTTCTTTGTTTAATAAATGCAAGCCATAACTAATACCTAAATTGAAAGCACATGACCTCATGTTTTGTGTCATGTTCGTGTACGTGCATTTCAGCTGCTCGTTGAAGGAAGCAAGAATATAGAGTGACGCACAAAGTGATAAGTTCATTAAAAGTGTAGAAAGGTTAACCTGAGCCTGTTGAACGTGAGAGTTTATATTCTTAGCTGACCTTCTATTTCTGGAGTAACTTAATCAAACAGATTATCCGGCACTTGAGGTGTCAATGGACGTGGCGTCACACGTTTCCTGTTACGTTTAAGTGTTTAAAACCTTTTTAGGGCCAGAGACAATTTCCTCTGCTCAGGGAATTGAATTGTTTTTTAAAGCATAGTGGCACATGGCCAATATCCGGATGGATTGTTCATGTGTATAGCAGACAAAGCCAACATGAGGTTACTGTACAAATTTGAGGGGGTCCACCAATTCCACCGGCCTGCGTCATATTTGCCAAAGGAAATTCAGTACTTGTTTCTTAGTAGGTTTGAGGTGTTGATTCCAAAAATAGTTTGAAAGAAAACACTTTCTCACAATATATGAAGCAATTGGTTAGCAATTTGCTTTTGACAACCATTTGTAAGGTGAAGTACTATTAGCAGTAAATCACCAGAAAAACTGACACAATGACATGATTCTTGTCTTCTTCTGAGCCAGATTACAACTAATCATTCAATTCTCAGCCCACTTTCACATGTATGAATGATTCTGAATACACTATTTTATTCCTAATTCTGATTTGCACTTTTGTCCACTCCTTTGCAGATAATGTAGGTTAAATTATGCGTTTTGAATACTTCAGAAAGTTTGACATTTCACTGTTTTTGTTAATTAAAGCTGAGGCATTTGACAATTTTGAAAAATCTGCATTCTTATTTTGAACTCGCCATCATCAAATTAGGTAGCATTAGGCCTATTTGGCAAATCAGCAGAATTATTCATTTTAAGATGCAGGGTTATTGTTTCATTTCCAATTAGTTTTTGTCTTTTAAAAATGTTAAAAGCTGAATGTAGCACTGTAAAATTGTGTCTTCAACAGAAAAATTAGCTTTAGAAGACAAAAATAAACTCTCTGTTGACCTCCGTTGCTCAAATTTTAGCCGCACCTGTATCTTAGCCACGTCAGAGACCGGATCACCAGTTCTTCATGCGAAGGGAAAGGTCTATTTATGTGGGACTCACTTCCTCATCTCTTTGTGGTTAATTTCTCTTAAGGTGACATTTGTGATGCATTATGGGAAGCTAGAGCAAATAAACAGGGATGCAATCCCAAGGCCTTTTGTGTAAAGCCACAAGGACACATAATGCCTGCACTATTTGTTCCATTCACTTCTACAATATGTTTTCATGATTATTTGTTCCATGATAAATCGGTATTTGGAGAATCTCTATTCATTGATGGGTCTTTAGTAATTTTGCATGCTTAAAGTGTGACCTCACCTTCACTCTAATCCAACAGAAGAGCAATCTACTAGAGTTACAGGCAGTGAAAGCTGGCTGATCCCAGGGACTCTACATATATCAAAATCCGATGTGCTCCCTACAGCATTCAGAGGGAACACACTGATCCAAAAAGACATGAGATGATCAGCAAAGCCTGTTTCAATGCATCAAGCTGATGATGATGATGATGATGATGATGATGATGCTGGCCATGTAAACTAACAGATAATAAATGGCTCTGTGAATTAAAAAAATTCATAAACAAAAAAATCTTTAAAGAACAGAACATTTCCAGTTGTTTTTCTCTAAATTCTGTAATTTTAATATTGGTTCAAATGAATAATTTAATAGTTTACAACTTTGGGAAAAGGATATAAGAAATTCTGAGACATTAATTTGTTAAGATGATTTCAATACAGTTCTACCTCAAAGGCACATAGAAATGTAGTTATTTATTTATTTATTTATTGTTTGTTTGTTTGTTTAATATACACTACATGCTTAATTGCTTGAAATAATATTTAGTAGACAATTCTAAATTGTGCTTAGATATGGTTTATTGCTTATTACTGAGTTATTGCTTTATTTCCTTTAATGAATGACTGAACTTTCTTTCTTTCTTTCTTTCTTTCTGTCTTTCTTTCTTTATTTATTTCTTCCTTCCTTCCTTCCTTCCTTCCTTCCTTTCTTCCTTCAATTTATTTTATTTTATTTATTTTATTTTGCTTTCTGCTTCAATGCATCTATACATTTAAAGTGTAAAATAATAATAATAATAATAATAATAATTTATTATTATTATTATTTAATTATTTCATTGTATTATTATTATTTTACATATCTGAGACTTTGTTCTATATGTCTTCATATTTATGTATTTGTTTAACAGTGAATCATTTGTTCTTTTGCTTCCTTTGAGTGAATCAGTTTGACCAATTATTATTTGTTCACAAATTGGACTGATTCGGTTATCGAGTTCAGTGATGATAAGTAAATAACAAATGCACATTTTGTTCTGTCCCTTCATTAAAGCTACTCTATAGCTTCAGAAAAAAATATAGTTTTATGCACCAAATGTATGATATTGTTAGGGAGGTTTTGCATCCTTTTTGGAGCTTGAAAGCAACCCGTGTATTATTCAAAACTTCTCTGTTTGTGTTTTCTACAGGAGAAAGAAAGTCTACAAGCTTGAAACAACATGAAAGTGAGTACATAATTACTCAATTTTCATTTTTGGGTGAGCTGTATAACGAATCACTGTGGTGGAAAAAATAAGAGTTTGCAATACTGGCTCATACACCAGAGAGTGATATTGTACTTTTCTCTGGATAAGTGGGCAGAACACAAGGCTCAATGCTTCCTTTCAAATAATGGGTCTAATTTTAGAGCATTTTAAGTGTTTTAGGCCTCTTCTCGGTCTGTATAGCATGGGGACGGGAGTCTGAAAAAGCCATGGAGGCATGTCGCAGGGTCACAGACAGGATCTGTCTAATATGAAGACAGGGAGCTGAACTCACAGTGTCACAGGGGTGTGTTTGGTGTATGCATTCCAGCAGCACAATGGCTATCCTTTGAGGACATTGGGAGCACACTTTCAGTTGTTTGCCTGACACATACAATTTGGCCCGAGACGCTGAATGGACATCTGGTTAGGAAGACCACTTAACTGAACAGAGAAATGGAGAAGCTGAGAAAGTCAAGGGGGAAAAAAAGAGAAGGAATAAAGAAACCATGTGTTCTGGGTTTGAACTGTTGAGGTTGTATTTGTGTAGTTAACACCCATTTCCAGATGGGTGGTGGTGTTTCAGAATGCACTGATAATCCCCAAAACTTAATCCATGTAAGGCAAGAGTCAGTCTTGATTACTATGATGCATTGTGAAAGCAAAGCGTAGCCAAGAATTTGTTCAGATTTTGATTTTTAATCCTTCCTGCCATTCTGTACAAATCAGTCAAGATGGTGAGATTAGAAAGAGCAGCAATTTTTTGGAACAAACAACTAAACCTACTGAAATTGCATCTGTTTAGGCTCATAAATCAAAGGTGGTCTCCTAGTATATGATTTTCTTGAAAACATGTTTTTGAACAAAAGAAGACCTATTCCTACTGAAAAGGTCAGCTTAGCCCAGCTCGAATTTACATGCTGGCTCAGACAGTTTGTACTGGCTAGTGTTTGTTTTGGTGCTATTCTAGCTGGTGCAAAGTAAAATGTAGGTAATGAAAGGAAGCAACTGATTAAGTTGCTTAATTTAACAGTTTTCTTAAACCAGTTCACTGTGGATCTCAACTCAAATATGGCTGCCAGCTGACAAATTGTGTTGATTTTGACCCTGATGCAACCCGTCTAATTTGAGAGCTGCTGTGAATGTCAGGATTAACCGTTTTGACTCTGTTCTTCCCACAAAGCTATTGCATAGCTTCACAAGAATATAGTGCAATCATATGGACCACTTTAATAGTGCTTTTTTGTCATTTATGTGTTTGACAACACTAGTCCTCATTAACCCTATTAACAGAAGTAAGAAAGAAGATTTGGAATGACATGAGGGTGAGTGAATGATGCCCACATTTTTATTTTGGGGTGAACAATCCCTTTAAGAAGTCTGATGGGAATATCATCACCCATTTATGCTGGTATTTTCAGCAGGATCACACCAGATCCAAGTTTATCAGTCTAGTCTTTTATAATTTAAATATTATCTAAAATACACCTTGTCGATAATTAAAATGTTTTTTTTCCAGCTTCCGATACTGTAGGCTACAGAGAGAAGTAAATCAGTATCAGAGGTGAAAGTAATCAATGAGTAACGGCTTAAAGTTCAGTCTATTTCTCAGTCTGACAAAACTATTGAATAAATTCAGAGGTCTCCTATATAATTCATAAATCATATGGACTACTTTT
This sequence comes from Sinocyclocheilus anshuiensis, assembly GCF_001515605.1. NCBI lineage: Eukaryota > Metazoa > Chordata > Actinopteri > Cypriniformes > Cyprinidae > Sinocyclocheilus > Sinocyclocheilus anshuiensis. Next base: position 320,894 of record NW_015548335.1, read on the forward strand.
ATGATATTTGCAAGCTGCTTTTGGAGCATTGTATAAATCACCATTCATTTTTGCTATATGGAAACAGTTTGTTTTAAATATGGGTAACCAAACAGTTGACAGAAGCCATACTATGGATGTAAAAAAAGGCTACCATCAACTGTTTGGTTACCAGAATTCTTCATAATATCATCTTTTGTTCAAGTTCAAGTTCAAGTCTGCTTTATTGTCAATTCTTCCACATGTACAGCACATACATCCTTCCTTCCTTCCTTTCTTCCTTCAATTTATTTTATTTTATTTATTTTATTTTGCTTTCTGCTTCAATGCATCTATACATTTAAAGTGTAAAATAATAATAATAATAATAATAATAATAATAAAGAATGGGTATGTGTCTTTAAATTTGACTGGCAATTTAAAGCTGGTTTCATATTAAATCTTTATTCCAAATTGGTTTGGTGCATGAAGCCCTTTAAAATGTTTAGACAGACCCTGAATCAACAAATCCTACTACGGCAAAGGCTTGTCTAGTGAATATTAATTAGGTTATGTGAATGGATGCTTCAGTAAGGCTACCTTGCAAAATCAGTGTGACCTAATTAATATTCATGAAACAAGTTATTGCCATTTCATGACATCACAACCTGTCAGTCGGTGGCCTCCTCACTTCAAAACTCTTTCAGCTGCCACTCAGAAAAAAACTATTCACACTCATAAATTGTTATACTTTACCCTCCAGCTCTTTGTTTTAACTCCAATTTTCTACACTGATGCAGCTGGGTTGTGTGTTTTTGGAACTAAATGTGTCAGAATTATTGTAATAAGTTGAAGTAGCCAAATAATGTCACATACTTGCTGCTCTTCTGGTTTAAGTTCCACCTATTGAAACTTTACTTCAAAGCAGTGCTCTTGGTAGGCAATGCATATGCTGTCATGGTACACATCACACATGGAAGTCATTCAAGGCCTTTCCAAAAGCCCTTAAAGGGGGATGGTCCTTACAGCCCAACACATAAAAGCTCACCCTAGTTGAAAATAGGACATGGTGTCTTAAATACAACCATGACAATAACATAGCATACAATGAACTGTAAAGAACTAACTGAGTTATGTCCGTATATGTCTGTGAATTTGTGTGTGTATGACATATTATTTAAATTGAAAATAACTTCTATTTTTAGTGCATTTTAAAACTTTGTTTATTTGAAAGCAAAGCAGAATTTTTAGCAGCCATTAATCAAGTCTTCAGTGTCACATGACCAATCAAAAATCAATCTAATATGCTGATTTGCTGCTCAAGAAACATTTCTTCTTATCAATGTTGAAATCTGGGCTGCTTAATATTTTTGTGGAAACCATGATTTATTTATTTTTTCAGGATCCTTTGATTAATAGAAGGTTGAAAGGAACAGTGTTTATGAAATAGACATTTTTGTAGCATTATATATTTCTTCACTGGCACTTTAGATCAATTTAATGCATCCTTCATAATATCATCTTTTGTGTTCAACAGACGAAATAATGGCAGCATAAAGGTGAATAAATGGTGATGATTTTTTGTTTTTCTTTTTTTGGGCAAACTATTCCTTTCATACAAAATGTTAGACTGTGAATTTTACTTTTATTGAACCATTTGGACCATATATGACAGTTGTGTATTTCTTTTCATACATATTTCCAGGCTGAACCATGTCAGACCGTTTCTACGAGGCCTTTCAAAACTGAAACTATGATACGGCATTGGTCAGCTACCCGCTGCTTTGATGGGACTGAGCGTTGAGTAACTGGAGTGGAGTTCAAGAGAAGGTTAACAAAGCAAACCCTACCCACACCTCTGTTCTTTTCCCAAAGACAAGTCAGTGCCTTGTAACGCTCCGAGATGTCAGAGAGTGACACCATGTGCTGGCCCGACTGTGGCCTGGAATCCTGGGAGTGACTTCCTGTTGCATGCAGCGCGTTCTCCGCTTCACACGGTGACGTCACCATGGTGTCTGCCAGCGGGAGTCCGCTAGTGAGGGTCAAACCTCTGGGCTGCTTAATATTTTTGTGGAAACCATGATTTATTTATTTTTTCAGGATCCTTTGATTAATAGAAGGTTGAAAGGAACAGTGTTTATGAAATAGACATTTTTGTAGCATTATATATTTCTTCACTGGCACTTTAGATCAATTTAATGCATCCTTTCTGAATAAGTGTTCATAAAAAAAGAAAGAAAAGAAAGAAAGAAAAAGAAAAACTACCCAAATGTATATATATATATATATATATAGCAGTAATATAGGAAATAAATATAGTATATATGTACTTTTTGTTGTGACTTCATGTGACATCAGTATTGGGAGTGACTTCCTGTTGCATGCAGCGCGTTCTCCGCTTCACACGGTGACGTCACCATGGTGTCTGCCAGCGGGAGTCCGCTAGTGAGGGTCAAACCGATGAGAGTGACTGAACAAGAGAATGAGACAGAAACAAGGCAATAATGTTTGGCAGAACAAAAGGGGGAGAAGAAAAGGTTATTTCCCCAAACGTTTATTTTAAGAGGACTTATTGCTCCTCAGGTCACCATGGGAATGGTGTTTTCTTTCAAGTTTGGTTTGGATGGCTTTCCACTGTGTGTCTTACAGCGGTCAGAGCTGTCGACCATGAGATTATACCACTGTGTGGTTGTGAGACAATGGCCTGAAAATGAAAACAGGGGTCTTTATTACATTCTGGATGCGTTGCATCCTCATCATGGTAGATTAGAGGCTTTCATGAATTTGCTTATATCAGTTTCAGCCTGAGTTTGGCATGTCCAAGTTTTACAAATGTTAAAAGTGCACCATGAAAATGCATTAGTGTGTAATTTACTAAGGGCACTAACTGTAAAGCAATGACTCTTTCTGTGCGCCATTGATTAGACATTCAGATAGGTCCCCCACAACTCATGCCACTGGTTGAGTCAATGGTGGTCTAGAAGGGACACTCAAACAAACAGGTTGAAAATGTATTTGTAGAGCAAAGATAACACACTTTACCCTTAAATAAAATAATAAATTATAAAAATAATTAAATTAACTAAAAAAAAATCATAACCGCTTTCTGGAACAAATCTCCAAATGCACATGAAACGTTTTCTTGTCAAAGGGTAGCATGTGATACATATATGAAATCATGGCATGTTCCCAATTCCTCAACTTTTCAGGGTGTTGTAAATAAAGCATTTAACGTGAAGTTTCTTTACTCCCATCTGTGAGAGAAAATGCACCTGCTTAGCTAAATTCCCACAAGAAAAATGAGTTTTGATTTATATACATAAAATGCATTGCTTAATCTTGAACTCTGTCCATCTTATATAGATGTGATCTTATATAAAACATTGTTATTATTAGGAGTATATTAGTTATTTTTATGATCATTTAGTTACAAATTATTTAATTTGATTAATGAATAGATCATATGTTTTTGTTTGTTTTACAATAATATTAAAGGGGTCATGAACTGAGAAACCAAAATATTTTTACATATAAGAGGTCATTGTACTATAAAAATATCCTGGACGTTTCAGAACTCAAAACTTTGCCTTTAGTCTAAAAGCCACTTATATTGAAGCCAGTCCACCAAAACGACAGCTTTTGGAATGTTCTACTCTATGATGTTATAGTGTGGATAAGCACCACCTCTGCAGAAGAACATTGACATCACTGCCTGTTTAGCCCCACCCACCAATTGTAGTATGTAGTGTTTACAAGAGAGGCAAACGCGCTGGTCTACACTGAAACCAAACGATAAATATTGCTCTGAAGACAAGACACTGTGCAGTGTCTTTGCATTGCCTTCCATCTGTTCCCAACGTTAGGAAAGAGTGAGTTAACATTATTTTTAATGAACATTATTTTTAATGAAGTTCAAGACAATGTCAGTAATAACTTGGTCCTTTGTTCTCTTAATTTTACCGCAGATTCGTTTACAAACAAGACACAATTCGATGCAGGATTTAAAAAAAAGAAAAGAAACTAAAAGACGATGCTATGCCGACTATATTGGATCTGATGGTAATGTCGCAACACAAGTGTGAGTAATTGTTATTATTATGTGGTCACTATTGCTTTGTCTCTTCTTACAGATCGCTTGATATGTATTAAGTTATGCATTTTTGACCTAAATCACAGCAGCCTCCATCTATGAGTAATGCACGTTGTCAAACATACACAACTATTAGCCAATCATAGCAGTGGGTGTTTACTTCCAAGTCTACAATCCGCCACGCCTATTCAGACAGACCGTTCTGATGAAGGGGTCAAAAACAGGACAGAAAATAGCCTATTACTTCTAAATTATGATGTTTTTATAATGTAAAAATCTTGATAACATTATAAGTGGACCTCAGAGAGCAGTACAAAAAAAAACAAAAAACAAAGGCAGTTCATGTCCCCTTTAATCAAGTTTATTTATAGATATTGTTTGGCCTCTTCTACCTACAGACCTGTGAACTGTAACCCAGGCCAGAGCTTCCCATCTGTGAAGGTTCGGCCCATTTAAAAGAAGCATGCGATTCAGTTCTCGGACCTTCAAACATGAGTCAGAGTCATGGCGTCAAAGATTAGTCAGAGCCACGGAGAGTCCAGCGCCTCTGAGAAGTAACTGAAACTTTCTGGGGATCAGAGGGCCTGGATGCACCCAAGGGAAGCACGAGCATAAATCAAGAGAGCATTCATCCCAAACAATACCGTCTGCTCAGAGTCCTAAACCTCCAACAGATGCACTGGTTTTCTTGCCCTTCTCGCTATAGCTGGCGAAGCCCTGTAGCAAAAATATGGGCCTCAGTAGAGCATTAAAAAGAGACTGGTGAATGATGGAGCAATCCTATCTAGCCCTGTCATGCATATATATATATATATATATATATATATATAGGCCCAATCTGAAAGACCCCTGAAACCGACTGAGCTTATCAAGACTTGAGCAGAACCACAACTGGACATGAATGATTTTTTTTTTCTCCTTCTCCATCTGTACCACTCTGCTTTACATGACGTTTTATAATAAGCAGGGCCTTGACTTATCTGGCGGGAGGAGAGAAAATAGAGAGAGAACCTTCCTTTTCCAAGTTCTGAACTTGCCAGGAATGGAAAGGCATGGTCAGGGTGGAATCCCAGGCTGGGGGCTGATATTTGGACGGCTTCTTGCACTGCCTCGGAACAGAATGTTGGGTACGGATGCAATGCATTTTCTTGAAAAGTCTTAGATTAGTGGTTCTCAAACTCGTGGTATGTGACATGACTCTGGAAGTTTACACTGAATTTGTTTTTCATTTCTGATTGCAGGATACAAATAAGAAAAGTATTCACTGTTCTGAAGCTGACGCTGCTGATGAAAGTGCATGAATCTGTCTGTCTGTCTGTCTAGTTTAAAAAGCCTTTAAGTTGCTAGGGTGTTCATGGATGGATGGATGGACGGACGGACGGACGGACGGACGGACGGACAGACAGACAGACAGACAGACAGATAGATAGATAGATAGATAGATAGATAGATAACTCTTTTCAGCCTGCATTTTCACATGAAAGTGCAGGAAGGAATAAACAGCTCACACAGAATTGGCCTTCCACTTTAGAAAGCCCGAATTTTCCCAATCTTCTAGTGTTAGAAGAACCCCTGTTTATTTTCCATGTTGTCAGAGTGATTATGGAACTTAGCATTTTTTTCTTTGTTATATTTACTCTTGCGATGGTGAAAGTTTGTTGGATGGAACGAAGGGGGGATTTTAACAGCTCCATTTACCGACTGAAAGTATAGACTTCCTGTCAGATCAAGATGGTTTCATCTGAAGCCATCATAACAAATTTGAGATTACAAGTGGTTCGACATCATATGTCACTTCATCCCCTTTCCAGGAAATGTTGGCTGTTCTCAGCTGTTACAGAGCCACAGCCAAGCTCTTCGGTTAACAAACAACGTGAAGCGGCATACAAAAGACTCTAGTGCAAATGTTAAATAAACAGTATTTGTTTCAAGTGCTGAACGTGACATTCAATGCCTGCCTCATCTCGCTCTCTTTGTGTACAATTTATCCGCCCCGGACACTTGAGTCAGGGTTTGTTTTGGTGTTTGGCTTTCTTTAACTATGCAAACTCATGCATTGTTCCCCACAGCTTCAGAAGACTGATAGTCCTAGAGATAACACCTTGCCCTCCTCCTTGTTATGAGTGTGGAAAACATGGCATACCGCTGTGACTTTCAGATGAACTGGGAAAGGCCTCGTATCATATGATTATTAAAGCTACAAATTCGTAAGGAGTAAAGATGTAATCTTTTGTCATTTGCCAATGGTTGACAACCCATCTTAAAGTTGATTACATGCTGTTATTTCTATAATCTGATATATTTTGAGGATAAAACTAAATTTTATAGTAAAAAAAAAGTAGGGTGGAACATGCATTTATCCATCAGGAATTGATTAATGAAAAGATGTACCAGACTGGAGGAGTCAAGTGGTTGGAAGTAATAGGGTGACATCAAACTGTGACATCAGTCAAATAGAAAACCCTTTTAAAGGCAGAGCAGATTTTAAAATTTGAATTACAAACTTCATTATTTATTTATTTATGAATTATTATTATTTTTTTTTATTTTTTTTTTTTGGGGGGGGGGGTAACCTGAACTGATAAATTGTGCATAAAACAATTGCTATTATGACATATATTCTGTACTATTGTAGTATTTATTAATATTTATTTATATTTTAAATTAGCTATTATTTTTGCATTTTCAGTTTAAATTTTATTTAAGTTTTATTTATTGTTTTTATTACTTTTTTGAATGATCGAATGAATGAATGAATGATTGATGCATTTATATAGCGCTTTATTGTGTATTGCTGTACACCCAAAGCGCTTTACAATCATGTGGGGGGTCTCTCCTCAAGCACCACCAGTGTGCAGCATCCACTTGAATGATGCGACGGCAGCCACAGGACAGCGGCGCCAGTGTGCTCACCACACACCAGCTACAGGATCTATAAAGCATTATATAGCATTAATTTATTTTTAGTTTTAGTCATTTTAGCACATCCATTTATTTCAGCTTATAACATTGTTTAAGTTTTTCATCTACCATTATTTAATTTTATTTAATATTTTATTTTTATACAGATGTTTAGTATTATCACATTATTAGTTTACAACGACCTAACTTTCTGTCCTCATTCTCCTCATTTCTGTTCCTCATTCAATAATCTATGACTGGCATATACGTCGTAGGCTATTTAATGATACTTTTTGTTTTGTACTTATAGCTTTAAACTATAAATCACCATCCACTTTGGATTTATGGAAAAGAGTCACTCAGACAATCTTTCTCAGGATTTGGTTCCACATGATGTGTTTTTGTATTTTTTGTAAATGTATTTTTTGGGTGAACTATTCCTTTAAAGCTTTTCTCACTTTGTGATGTCTGACTCCAGATGGCCGCTTGGATGTGTTAGTTAAGGTGCCATGCTGAAGACTCGGGGAATATGAATATTTCACTGCCGCCTCTGTCTGCTGGCAATGTCTGAAATCAGAGAGCCAGCAATGATAGTCCATTTATCTCGTACCATCTCACCATATGCTTCTGACAGTGTGGGCCAATGCCTGTCATACATCAACTCACACAGCTCGCATGTTTGGTGTCGCCCAAATTCCTTGACAACAGTTGCGTATATGTAAAGATTAAATCAATACAAGGAGGGAAAGAGATGCGCTGTTTGCTAATGACACCATGTCTTCACCTCGTTCTTTCATCTTACCCGTATACTGGCCTTTCAGCCGTAAGCTGGCTTTCTAACAAGACGCTGCCGTTCCATTAACCTTCTCGCTTTTACATTCCTGTCAGGGTCATTTGATAACGCTTCAGATATTTAGTGTGTAACAGTCTCGGTAGAGTTTTCATATGATCCTCTCATGTTAGTTTGAGCCCTTACTGATAGACATTTTCACTTGTTCCAAAGCAAAATAGAACTCTATCTATCTGTCTGTCCGTCCGTCTCTCTCTCTCTCTCTCTCTCTATCTATCTATCGTTCTGTCTATCTATCTATCTATCTATCTATCCGTCCGTCCGTCCGTCCGTCCATCCATCCATATATCTATCATTCTATCATTCTATCTATCTATCTATGTATCTATCTATCTATCGTTCTATCTATCTATCTGTCCGTCCGTCCATCCATCCATCCATCTATCTATAGTTATATCGTTCTGTCTAGCTATGTCTATCTATCTATCTATCTATCTGTCTATCTGTCTATCTATCTATCTATCTATCTATCTATCTATCATTCTCATTCTATCTATCGTTTTATCATTCTGTCTCTATCTACCTATCTATCTATCTATCGATCTATCTTATCGATCTATCTATCGATCTATCGTTCTATCGTTCTATCTGTCTGTCTGTCTGTCTATCTATCTATCTATCTACATTATTATATCCATTATTCATAATTTTCCCCCTTAAACTTTCAAACTAGGCTTTGTCAAATAAAATCAAAATAACAAAATGCAGTTATAATAGTAATGTATAATTAGAATCAGAATCAGAATCAGAATGAGCTTTATTGCCAGGTATGTTTACACATACGAGGAATTTGTTTTCGTGACAGAAGCTTCCACAGTGTAACAGAATGACAGTGACAGAACAAAAAGGCGTCCTGAATCCGCGCTGTCTGAGCTTGACGAGCGCGCCGGCTCGCTTCCCCCATCTGCGTGTCCTGAAGCGCTTGATCAGCACCACAGCTCCCCCGACTACAATGTCCAGCAAAACATCAGAATAATCGAAAACCGGTGAAATATCAGGTGGTGTGTACTTCCGATTGTCCAGCAATTCGTCTCTGGTGAAACTGATTGCAGGGATATAACTAAAGACAGGACAAACTAACAAAAACATAAAAACAACTGCGGAGCACGCCACGGAGGCAGCCATCAGCGCCGGCGCCATCTTTCGTTATTAGAGTAGCAAAATAAATATGCAAAATGCTTTTGTTGCCATAATTTTGTTAATGCATATTTAATCAAACTTTGCAGTATGGCAAATCCTTCTGACCAATATGAATGTCACACTCATTCTTCAAAACTAATATATAAATACCTAATATGTTTAATGTAAAATGTGTGCCCTGAAGCAGGTCTCAGTCGGTAAGAACTCTGTGGTTTCATGGTTACCATGTGCTTCACACCGACAGCTGCCCACATCCTGCCCCGGAATCATGCCAAGCTTCTCAGGGTGCCGTCACTCCCAGTCCATTAGGAAGGGAGTTGCTCGTCCTGCCTGAAGTCAAGCAGCGTGAAAATACTTCTCTGGGTGGTGTTGTATTATCAGAACAAGAGGTGGGGACACTTTTAGGGCCAGCCAAGAGTTAAAGTGCTTCAGAGTATGTCATTTTTAATGTTTAATGTGATGCCATTCAAAGGAAACACATGAAACACATTTATCTTGAACGAGGGCCATCTGACAGTCAGAATCATCTTATCCTGTTGGGAAATGTTTTTGTTTCCATAATGTAAGCTGTGCACAGATGCAGATAAGAGTTATTGGACCTCTCAGCGAAGTTTGATCCGATCTTTGACACACTGCACTGCAAACACAAACAACAAGGCATACTGCCTGTATAATCAATGCAACAGCTGAAATGCAATCTGATATTAACTGCAGGTCATTTTGTTCTTCTCAGAAGAAATGCAGAAATGTGTCTGGTTTCTTCATTCGGCCTCTGGCTTTATTCTTCAAAATTCTTGGTGCTTTTATTATTTGCTCATTATTATTTACAGTATGCTGTACCAAATCCATATGCCATTATTTCATCTGTGAAACGTTTTTTTTTTTTTATAAATGTGAGTACAGTATCTATCTATCTATCTATCTATCTATCTATCCTTATGCACTTAAAATTACAGTTTTCTTTGCATTTCAATTAATTGTTCTTCCTCATATTCAAATTTAGGAATTCATTTGAAAAAAAATCTGAATTCAAGTCTGAATGGTGCACAATCCTGGAGGTCACTAAAAACTCTTGTTATATGGGAAAAGAACAGTATATAAATCTGCAACAACATGAGGGTGAGTAAATAATGTCAGATTTTTTTTTTTTTTTTTTACTAAATCACTGGTGTTGGTTTTGATGAGTACAATTTAAGGCATGCATCTGTGGTTTACCAGTAAAGGGAGCAGATTCTGTCGGGGAGTGTTGGGACTACAGAAGTGCGCTCTTAAGCATTTGATGTTGATTATGATCTTTCATGTGCTCAATTTATCACTCTGGTCACATTAGTCATATGGCTCCTCTTTGGCAATGTGGCCGTGATAAATCGGATTCGTCAGAAGTAAACTAGGGCAGGATGAGGTTGAGTTCTGCTTCTTTCCCACTCTACATTTCCAGATATTTCTGCTTCCTTAATCAGAGATTTGAAACAGGTGTCCTTTCCAGATAAACTGCTTTTCTTCTCCTTTTTATAAAACATGCTTGTTGCATAATGAGAAGCACATTTACCGCATTGCTGATTTGTTCTTCTTTCTTTTTTCCTGGCAGGTCGTGAAGCTGGACCTCTCTTATCATGCTAAATAACACCTGGAGGGAAACTTTTAACACACTTCACTTAGCTCAATCCTCATCAAATCTAAATGTGTCTGGCACAAAGAGTCTGTCTGCTGGATCCTTCTTTGCTGAGCCATGAGTCTATTAACCCTCAGGTTGTGTTCAAATCCCTATAACACTTGTGGTGTTCCCGGTCAAAAATGACCGGGGCACAAAAAACAGCTTATAAATCTCTTATGCTGCTATATTATCACCTAATATTGGTATCAATCTTTTTGTCAGCTTGTTTTCTTTCAATTAGGACTGGTTTTGTGTTTATTTTTGAAACTGATTGATCATAGGCCTCATTGATCTGAGCCTTGGGTTAGGGTTCTTCTCACTGTCTGTAGCATGAGGCAGTACCTGTAACCCAGTCAGGTTGCACAGGTAGTCCAGCTCCTCCAGGATGGCACATCCATATGTGCCGTCACAAGGAAGTTTTCTGTGTCTCCCAGCACAGTTTCAAGAGCATGCAGGAGATGCCAGGAGACAGGCCGTTACATGAGGAGAGCTGGACAGGGATGTAGAAGGGCAACTACCCAGCAGCAGGACCGGTTTCTGCTACTTTGTACGAGGAGGAATAGGAGGAGCACTGCCAGAGCTCTACAAAATGACCTCCAGCAGGCTATAGGTGTGCAGGTTTCGGACCCAACTGTCAGAATCAGACTTTATTAGGGTGGCATAAGGGCCCGATGTCCTGTAGTGGGACCTGTGCTCACAACTCAGCACCAAGCAGCTCGATTGGCATTTGCCAGAGAACACCAGAATTGGTAGGTGGAGGAGTATCCGTGGAGGATTGCACAGACCTCCACATGTTAGCCAATGGTTCACTTACTGATGTAAGGTACCGGGATAAAATCCTCAGAGCCGCTGTCAGACCTTATGCTGGTGCAGTGGGTCCTGGGTTCCTCCTGGTGCATGATAATGCCCGGCCTCAGTGGCTAGAGTGTGCAGTTTTTAGATGACAATGGCATTGCTGCCATTGACTGGCCCTCACATTCACCAGACTTGAATCCAATAGAGAACCTCTTGGATATTATGTATCGGAGCATCCGATACTGCTGTGATGAACTTCATGCTAGTTGGATCAGCCTGTAACTTTAGTTTTTTACATTGATTTTTGGTGTGATTTTGAATCCAGCCCTCAGTGTGTTGATGATTTTGGTTTCCATTGACTGTTGTCACATATAGACTGTATGTAAATAAAGTGATTTAATGTGTGATTTAAGTGTTCCCTTAATTATTTGTTTTTTGAGCAGTGTATTTGCAAGCACAAATGCATATGTGAACATGAACATGATCAACATGCTTCTGAACACTAAATATGTATCAGATTTCCAATCGCTCACATTCATTTTCAATGGACTATTTAAATTATTTAAAATACTATTTAATTGACTTTGTTGATGTAATATTGATGAAAGAATACATAGTATCGTTTTGTTTTTAAATTGCAAATTTATATGTTGTTATATTAAATCTATGTTTGATTATTTCTTAGGGACGCAAAAGGCACCGATTTCGTGGAATGACCCCCCTACTATTACTCATACATGGGGTTTTAAACCTCTAACCCTAAAAAAATTGACTAATGTGAGTATTAAGTATCAAAACTTAAATCACGTTAATCATCCTGCATCATGGTTATGGTAGTTAATGGTACATTTTCAAATGTTAATCTTAATTTTAAATAAGTAAAAAGTTAAAGGGGTGGTTCACTGGGTTTTTTCTAGGCTTGATTGTGTTTATGGGGTGCAGTCTAACATGTGTTAACGCTTCGTTTTTTAAAAAACGCATTATTTTTCACATAATTTACCTTTATTCCACACCTCTCTGTCCCTTCTCTGAGAAACGGGCTGATCATTTCCTTCTTTTATGAAGCCCCTCCCTCAGAAATAGGCGATGGGCTCTGATTGGTTAGCTAGCCCAGTGTGTTGTGATTGGCTAAACCACCTCTAGTACGCGTCTAGATACGCGGTTATTTGTAAATGCTACTTCTTATGTTAGCTTTTAATATACAGTTTTATCCTGATTAAAGCTTTAATACAGTATGGCAACTGCACGAGCGTCCATGTTTAACGCTTCTCATAACTATGTGAAAATAAGTGTATAATTGTAACAGTTCATTGTTGGAGGTGAGCTGAATGAGAGAGAGAGAGAGAGAGAGAGAGGGAGAGAGAGATATGCAGAGCGTGTGCAGAGATTGATTTTGAAACTTGTGAATAAAGTACAATCGTTAGAAGATGGAATCGCGATTCATATATGAATAGATTTTTACATGCACCTCTAGTTTTCTCTTCCTCTTCTCTAAAGCAGTGCAGCATGGCCCCGCCCCCTTTGCTGCCTTTTCCCGAGGGCGGGGTTTAAGAGAGACAGAGAGAGAGAGAGAGAGAGAGAGAGAGAGAGAGATGCAGAGCGTGTGCAGAGATTGATTTTGAAACTTGTGAATACAGTACAATCGTTAGAAGATGGAATCGCGATTCATATATGAATAGATTTTTACATGCACCTCTAGTTTTCTCTTCCTCTTCTCTAAAGCAGTGCAGCATGGCCTCGCCCCCTTTGCTGCCTTTTCCCAGGGCGGGGTTTATCTGGGTTTGTTACGTCACAAACCCGGGAAGTAACTTGTTGTAGTCCCTACCAGCCATTTTTGTAGGCATTAAACTGCCAGAATTTTAAAAGACGATATCTCCGTTTGCATTGAACTTTTAGCTTTGTAACTTTGCAGATATTGTTTATGCTCAAACAGCAACATTAGACACTAACTAACGTTAAAAAAGTGAAATCACAATGAACCACCCCTTTAAAAAAGGTAGCCCACACCACAGAGTGAGTGTAGTCTGTACATCGATGCTTCAGGCTGTATTAATCACAGTAGATTAATACTTTCATGTTTAGAACAAACCCTGACCTAATGTCTGAGGAATAACAATAAAGTGCTGCTTTGCAAGCACTGTTATAACTTGCAAATCAAATGCAATGCAGACGGAGCAAGTTGTGTGATATAATGCGGATCCAGTGCAAGGGATCCCTCCATCAACACGTGGAGGAGAACAGAACAGGTGGCCTTTAGCCAGAGGGGATTTGGAAGCACTCACAGAAACACCCCTCTCATTCATCTCACTGCACATACTGTTCTCGGTTTAGATTTTCACCTCAGACTGCACAGGTTCCCGTTCTCTCTTCAAAAGAATAAATAAGCACTTCACCCACCTTAAAACTGAAAATGTACTTGATAAAGTATTTTAATGACTATTTTTATGCATTTGGCAGACCCTCCAAAGCGGCTTGCACTGGATTTATTGTACGCATTATCGTTATTTGTGTTCGTAGGAAATCAATCCCACAACCTCACTCTTGCTACCACAATGCTCCACCAGTTGAGCTACGGAAACCAAAGCCTAAAAGATTAAAAAACATTCAGTCATAATAATCTTACTTAAGTGCGTCAAATGGGTAGATGTTCACATTATCAGCAATTTTTCCAATGACAGTAAATCACTATTATATAACGGATAGTTCCAACTCTAAATTCTGAGGTTCTAAACTCTAGGTTCTGAGCTATGTTTGCTTCATTTATGTTCTATAATAATGTGCTGTTTTGCTTCTGTAAATAATCTAGTTACTTATGCGTATAATTATTTCATTATTTCATTTGAACTTTGATTAATATTTATTTTTATTTATTTAATAATTTATGCATGCATTGTTGTTGAAGGATTAATAATAATAATAATAATCATAATTATTATTATTATTACTATTATTATAAATGAAAAAATAAAAATATTTGTCACTGTTTAAAAAAATATTAGTAGTAGTAGTTGCATTATATTATTATAAAATAGTATATTAAATTATTATCTTCTCTACTTGTTTCTACTGCTGCTTCATGTCATGCCTAACCTTTTTAACCTTGGACAATGCACAACCTCTTCTATATGTATTTAAGTATGCATGTATGTATTTACGTACTTACGATGTAATGTCATCTCCTTTCTTTTTTTTCAGTATTACATTTAAGAGCAGCGTAAAATGTAAATCGATATGTATACACACTCCCCTAATGTGCCTCTTCAGCGTTTAGCGTTCAGAAAGAGCAGTTTTGGATATGCTTCTGATATTTCCAGCAGTCAAGCTGTGGGGAAAACTATGACAAAGCTTATAAGCAAACGTTCTTGGCCGGTTATTATGGCTATACCTCTTTCTGTTTATGCTCTGCCTACATCAACAATTACAGCATATTTGTTCAAAATCCATACAGGATGGCAAACATGCTAGCTCATATTTTCCCCTCCTCCCAGAATCGCTGCCAGACCTCACACTTTGTAACTCACTGTTGACTCGGCCAGCACTGATCACTCACCTCATCAAAATATAACTTTTATTATGTTTTTGAGTTATTACTACTGTGCTCATTAATTGTAACCCCCAGCTCTTTTTAATAGTTCTGAGATTCGTAATTATTCAGTGTAATACACTCAGAGCCTGAGCGATGCTCTTTCCTTAAGATTCAAATTCATAACGATTGTCAAAAAAAGAAGAGGAAGAAATCAAAAACCTGGCGTCTGTTCTTTTTGGGAGTGGTGTGGTAGACTTTCCCTAATTCATCATGCTCCTTTCATGTATTACATACTAACTTCATAGAAAAATTAAAAAAAGACAGCTACACCTTCTACAAGGAAAAATGCCTTCGGCAGAGTGAATGTTGGCCAGCCCTTCCTTTCACGGTCCTCTGTGCCAGATTCACAGAGCTCTCGTGCAAAAAGAGCTGGCTTGGACCGGCTCTCGGTCCTTTAATCTCAACCCTGCAACATATTTAATTACTTACCTAAATATACATATGAAAGAGGGGTGTGACTTGACCAGAGAGACGTGGGAGCTCTGTGAGCCCAGTCTGGCTGAGAATCTGACACGCGTCCAGACATTAAATGGATCAATAAGTGTCTCTGTTAGTAAATGAAACTAAATAGCGAGTCGCTGTCAGATGAACCCAGAGGTTTATGACTGACGGCTCATAATCCCGAGCGTGGCTCAAGCCAGGCAGGACGTGAGTATATGAACTGGTATGAACAGAGGAAGAAGCGAGACACATTTAAATGGGTGAGACCAGATGGGAAGGGGAAAATAATGGATGAATATTAATATGAAATATGAGGATTTTGGACCCTACTGCCAGTATAATTCTGGGAAGGCAAGTTTTCCTTTGGAAAGCATGAAAAGAGAAAAGAAAAAAATAAATAAAGAAAAGAAAAATATTTCTTTATAATGCATGATTGAGTACAGTTTTGGCCTGATAAGATAAGTTATTTGGAAAATCTACTTTAATTGTTTGTCTTTCTATTATTATTATTATTATTATTATTATTTTGAAACAGCTCTCGTGTCCTCATTTTAATATAGACAACAAGTCTCTAAGTCAACTTTTTTTCTTTTTCACAATCCTTAGTGTTTTAAAGTAGCTTTACAGAAATTGTGCCCTAATTTGAGCAGTGAGCAATCCAAAGGTAAGCAATTTGTTGGTTGTTTAACACAAAAACAACTTTGGTTATCATTGTTTTCCATTATATAGACAAAAAACATAAATAAATAAAAAATGCAACCAAAACTGTTTGATGACCAACATTGTTCAAAATATATATTCTTTTGTGTTCAACTGAAGAAAGAAACTCAAACTCATCTGCTTAAAGTAAACTTGTAAAGTAATATTGAAACAGTATGCTTACAAGCATACAGTATACTAGTACATGATGATGATGATGATGATGATGAATACTTTATTGATCCCAGAGGGAAATTTATACATCCAGTAGATATACAATACAATTCAATTGATGTATACTTATTTTTTGTAAAGGTATTATGTTGTTTCAGTTCTGAATATTTTTGAAAATCAGGTCTGGTCGTATTTAGAAAAAAAAAAATTCAATGGAGGTTGAAGGGAACCAAAGCTGTTTGATTACCAACATTCTTCGAAACTTAAGAATTGTTCATTTTATTTATTATTATCATTTTTTATATAAAAAAGTATTTTATTTATTTATTTATTTAGATTAGCACCCAGTAAATCTATTATAAAATGAATTGTTTCCACACAAAAGATGTTTAATCATGCATTTTCTCCAATTCCACACAAACACGTTTCCTTGTTGATTGCTTCAAAATTCTGGCATATATGTATTGAGCTAATATCGGGGGATAAGCGGGCAATGTAATAAGCCTGTTTAAAAACTACTATTTTTTTTTCAATTCGGTTTGGTACATTAAATGCACCCTTTAGCTGTATTACAACCTCAATTCCAGAGAAGTTGGGACGTTTTGTAAAAAATGCAATAAAATCAAGAATCTGTGATTTGTTCGTTCTCTTTAACTTTTATTTAATTGACAAAAGTACAAAGAAAACATTTCCAAAGTTTTCACCGACCAACGTAAATGTATTTGGTAAATATGAACATATTTTGATTTTGATGGCTGCAACACACTCCAAGAAAAGTTGGGACAGAGGCACGTTTTATACTGTCACATCAACTTTCCTTTTAATTACAATGTTTAATTGTTTGGGAATTAAGAATACTAATTGTTAAAGTTTTGCAAGCAAAATGTTTGTCCAGTCTCACTTGAAACAAGGCTTCAGATGCTCAGCAGTCTTTGATTGTTGTTGTCTTTTCATGACTGGTCATATATTTCCGATAGGAGACAGATCTGAACTGCAGGCAGGCCAGTCTAGCACATTCAAGTCTATGGAACCACTGTTTGCTTTTGCATCTGTCACAGATGAAGTCTGGATGGTCCCTTTGGTCTTTGGGACTGAGAACTCGCAATCCATTTTTCCCAGAAACACGTTGAAATGTGGACTCATCTGAGTACAGCACACATTTCCACTGTCTTTTTGACTATCTGAGATGAGCTCTGGCATGGAATTGATGTATAGCTTTCTCCAAGAGTAACAGAGTTTCAAGTTGCATTTCTTGATGCAGCAGCAGACTGTGTTAAAGGGGTCATATGATGCGATTTCAATTTTTCCTTTCTCTTTGGAGTGTTACAAGCTCTTGGTGCATAAAGAAGATCTGTAAAGTTGCAAAGACTAAAGTCTCAAATCCAAAGAGATATTCTTTATAAAAGTTCAGAGTCAGCCACACCTACCTAAAACGGCTCGTTCTAACACGCCCCCACATATCTACCTCACTATGTGGGAAGATTTGCATAACGCCGCCCAAATGTTCACACAAAGAAAGAAGGCGTAACTTTTAGTCTCACTGTAGTTTTGTTGACGCTGCAGCCATGTCGTGAAGACGCTGTGTGCTTCGTTGTGAAAGCGAAACTACTTTGTTTGGTCTTCCAAAAGAGGACGATATCTGCTTCGTCATGCCTAGAGCTGATCTGTGCTGGTCGCTGAGG
>NW_015548335.1:340414-345026 GCF_001515605.1 Sinocyclocheilus anshuiensis
TGGTAGTTGGTGAAAGACCTAAATTCTTTGCAATTTTGCATTGCGAAATGTGATTTTTGATTTGTTTGACACTTCTCTCATGAAATTTGGCACAGAGTGATGAGCCATGATCCAGCTTTACCCAAACATGATACCTTGACCCATTACCAATTCACCTGCTTACTGTGAACTGTTTCAAAACAGTTTAAAGTGGATATTCTATAACCCTTTTACTTTTATTTTTCCTCTGTCCCAACTTTTTTGGAATGTGTTGCAGCCATCAAAATCACAATTTGTTCATATTTACAAAATACATTTACGTTGGTCAGTGAAAACTTTGGAAATCTTTTCTTTGTACTTTTGTCAATTCGATAAAAGTTAAAGAGAATTAACAAATCACAGATTCTTGATTGTATTGCATTTTTACAAAACGTCCCAACTTCTCTGGAATTGGGGTTGTATTCCATGATTTCATACACCAGATTTAGCACTTGTAGCTATAAAGTCTTAGGGACACAGATCTCTAATGATAACATTTTGGGACTCGTTGCAACAAACTCCTTATAATTGTAAGGGAAATATCAAGAGTTTTGTTAATTAAAGGGATTTGTTGCCTGGTAATATTAATTTATCATAACTGTGTGCATGTGTGCAAAACATTACTGTTTTAAAAATAGGTCTGCATCTCACTTTTAATATAAGGAAACAAGCTTGCTTTTGTGTTATCTCGAGATCCATATGCAATCGATTTAATAACTTACATTCTCGGTTGGCATTGACAGCAGCTCTGAGTCTCGTAATCATACAGTGTTAGACATAGGATACTGTATTTCTGTAACTTGGAATGAATGTCTGTTGATCATTATCATTGTAAGTACACTCTCTCGTCATTGTGTAAACATTTCTATTTCTAATTTCCTGGTATCAGACTGTTTTTTTTTAACCTACAAGCTTTGCATCCCTAAAGATTACAGCATTTTGTTTTGAATAGCATGTTTCTAAGCGACATGCACAAACATCTAACCAAGGACAACGTCACTTGTTTACTTAGAAAAAGGAAAAAAGAGCTCTAATGCTGTGCTCTAATGGAATTCCAACATCCTTGTGCAGTTTCCCTGCAGTCACCTGGGAACACGAGCCTGTGAGCACGCGTTTGGAGAGGATCTGCTGTGATTCACACTCCCACATGTTGGCTACATTCATTCAGTCGGTGTTCGGGACTGATGGACGTATTTACTGACAGCTGTGGCTCTCAAACTGTTCTGTAGGATGGAATAATGTCTGTACGGACAGGTAACCAAAGTTACTCCCTAACTCTAACTCACAGGTAATGTCTGTTACTACAGTGACACACAATGATTGTAAATATCACACCTTTTTTATTATTATTTTGAAGGGCTTTAGGGAATAGTTGCCCTTACAAGAAAGAAGGGTCACACTTTATTTTAAAGTCCAATTCTCACTGTTGACTATGATTTTTGCCTCAGTAAACTCCTAATCTGCTCTTTATTAATAGTTAGCAAGGTAGTTGTTAAGTTTATGGGTAGGACTCTAAAATATAGTCATGCAAAATAAGGCATTAATATGTGCTATATGAGTGCTTATAAACAGCCAATATGTTAGTAATATGCATGCTAGTTAATAGTGAGAATTGGTCCTTAAAATAAATTGAATAATGTGTATTCAACTATTAGTATACTTCTAAAAAGTAAATATACTTTCAGTCTACTTTTTATGTACTTCTCAGAAATATACAGTACTTTTTGTACTTTGTAGTTACAGTATGTACTCAAAGTTTACTACTGTTATGCTTGAAGTATACTTAAAATACTTTTATAAACTAAAAAGTGGGTCAATTTAGACGCAAGTAATATTGAAATAGTACACTTGGAAGTATACTATACTGGTACATTAATATTACTTAAAAATATACTTGAGCGTTATGTGAGTATACTTAAAATTGACTAGAAGTATACTTATTTCTGTAAAGGTGTCAGGTTGTTTTAATTTTGTATCACAATTTTGTAACAAAAGATTAATTATAAGTGAATATTTATGAAAATGAGGACTGGCCGTAAGAAAAAAGAAAACCACCATAAAAGTAGTTTATATTCCAACTCTTCTGAAGCCATCTGAAATCTATGTTTAAGAAACGTCAGTTGTTTTTAACAGATCTCCTTGATGCTTTTATTAGGAAAATGGTATTGTGTAATATGGGAATTAATCATTTTTTGACTCAGATCTTTTTCCATTTTAGAAAACTAGTATGATTTTTTTTTGTTCATGAATCAAAATTATTTGTTTCTTGAGTTCAATAGCAGTTAGCAGCTCACTGGAGAGGACGATTATAAGTGAATAAGAGCATAAACTTTGTTTATTTTTCACTCAAATCTATCCTAGGACTTCAGAATATGGTGCGCAAATATACATAGATTACTTTTTTGAAACTTGTAAGCTTCAGTCCACATTCATTCCAACTGCATGGAAAAAAATGACTACATTTATCCTTTTGTGTTCTGCAGAAGAAAAGAAGTCATACAGGTTTGCAACCGCAACGACGTGAGGGTGAGTAAACGATGGCAGACGTTTAATTCAATCCATCCCTTTAAGGTGAATTAGTGAGTACAGCACTAATCCAAACACAGACTCCAAATATAACTCCATAATACAGTATGGCAGAGAAGGAGGTTATGCAATATTATGACAAAATTCAGCAAGTTAAGCGAGGAAGTTTTTAATAAAGGGGAAAATAAATCTTTTGACCTTAGGCCTATCCAAAGCCTGTGATCTACAGTAATTCATTTCATGGTGGAGAATGTTCTGAACCCCCTACAGTTGTTCAACGACACCTCTTTCCAACACAAACCAGCCGTCTCCAAAAAATACTTCACTAGGGACCATGTTCCCCTCAGTGAGGTCAGCTGTACTCGATTCTGACCGGCTATTATGTTTGGTTGTGAGGCGAGGATAGTTTCTCCAATAAAATTTGATGATAATTTAGTCCATCTCCTTTGACAAAGGGGACAGCAAAGCAAATTACGGCCCCACCCTGTTAGACACCCTGACTAGGGCCAAAAACCCAGCATAGAGCAGATTGAACTTGGCCTGTGGTCCCTCCAGACGTGTCATACAGAGAACATTTGGTCTTTTTACAATCTCACTGCTTTTCCCTCCATTTCTCACTCGATATCCTCTGTATCCCGTGAAGAACTTGAAACAGCATGCTCTTTTTTTCCATAGCGGCTTGCCAGATTTATTTTCTCTGATCTTAGCATCCCTCTCCTAGTTGTGTCGTTTCAAGAAACACTTGATGTGGGAAAATTCAGAACAAATCCCTAACCCTGTTTAATATGTATTAAACTTTGTCAAGAAACTCGTTTGTGCTATGAACATGTCCCAGAACACTGTATATATACATATATATATATACAAGTAGACATTAATGGCTGTGTGTTGAGTTATTTTGAGGGGACAGCAAATTTACACTGTTATACAAGCTGTACACTCACTACTTTACATTGTAGCTTTTTTTTTATAGAATTTTTATTTTTCATTTTATTTTTAACTGGAACTCATAGTCCTCCATAAAAATGTTTCAAATCACAGATATTACTCTATCGTTAAAAATAGCAGACAAATTGCTTTCTTCTACAAAATGACAAAGTGTAGCTATGGTTATCACTATATCAACCAACGCAATTTTGGGAGTGACTTCTGTGTTTTGTACATACCGAACGATAATTTAGCATTCACGCCCGCATTTAAAGTCCCTCCCAAAACTTTTCAGCGAGTACGTGACCATTGAATGTTCCATCAAGTTGCTTTTGCCTTGAAGCAGTAAAAAAGAAAACATTCATCATTCATCTGTCATTATTTTTCCACCGCGCAAGTCACTCAAAATGATTGCGAAGAGCCTCTCTTCAGATCTTGTAAGACCTGGGATGCAAACCCCACAAATGCTTTTTTGCCAACAATTGCTCTCTTGCTCAAGGCTGCATTCCAGCAGAGGAGAGGCTCTTATTTTGCCTATTTCTAAGCACCTGTTACCTTGGAGACTGGGTAACCAGGGAAACACAAACTAGCATAGCACTAGGAGGGAATATCCTCAGAAATGTACGAGACACACCCTTGGAGATGAAATGGCTGGGAATGAATCATCCTGAATGTGTAATGGAGCTCTTTGTTAAAGCTTTGCATTCAGGTTGCATTAATTATTTGATGGTGTTTTGAAATCGTTTATCTTGAGCCTGCTAAATATCAGGGCTATTTGACAAGTAGAGGTCCTTGAATGAAAAGTTGAGATATCATAATGTCATAGCAATGAGATCAACCTTTCACTAAAGTTCTTCACGCAGAGAATGTGTTTAGCCTTGCATTATACAAAAGAAATAGAGAAGTAAAAAAATGTAATAGCTTCCATAATAACAGTGTAATATTATATAATAATTTATACAGACACATTATAAAAAAATCTGTTTTAAAATTTAAATATAATAAAGTTGAAATAATAATGATAATAATAACGATAATAATAATAATCATACACATAATTAACTTTTTTATTTTATTTTGCTACTTTTGAAAGAAGCTTTTCTACTCACCAAGGCTGCATTTTGTTGATTATATATATATA
>NW_015548335.1:345147-348599 GCF_001515605.1 Sinocyclocheilus anshuiensis
TCATGTTTGCTGGTGCATTAAATAAGATTAACAAATTCAACCTTACTACCAAAGTGCTACCACAATTGTACAGTCATTACTTTATTGAATAATGGCATGATTGACCTATTCAAATTTATTATTTCAGGGAGCCATGTAACAAATCTTGATATGTTTCAGCCTTCTGGCTATATTTGATATGTAAGTCTCATAGCATGCTCTGAAAGGGTCATAAGAAGCATTTACTTTAAAAACACTGTCACTCAAAGACAGTGGGATACCCAGGAATGTGTGAATGGAGCTGGTCCTCATGTCAAATCCCACTGCCCTCTTATGGTTTTAATACACCCGGGCCCTGCTGGCTCACAGCTCTCTAAGACTAAACACAGGACATTTCACATGTGTGTGTGTGAGTGTGTGGTATGTAGACACAGATTTCCTGCTAGTTCTCCCCAAATAGTGCAGACCACATCAAATGCAAGAAGGAGTACTGGACTGACTTTGAGGACGTCTAGATTTTGATGACTGAGAGACACAAATACTCAGAGAACGTGTCAGAGATACGTTAAAGTAATACTTTGCTGAAAAATGTACATTCTCTCATCGTTAAAGGGTTAGTTCACCCAAAAATGAGAATTAGCCCATAAATTACTCACCCTCAAGTCATCCTATATGACTTTCTTCTTTCAGACGAATCCAGTCGGAGTTATATTAAAAACTGTCTTTGATCTTTAAAGCTGTTTAATTCCACTCAGCGGGTGTTGCATGCATCCGTCCAAAAGAAGTTAAATAAAAAGCGCCCATCCATAAAAAAAAGTGTGTCGCACGGCTCCGGGGGATGAACAAAGGCCTCTTGTAGCGAATCGATGCTTTTTTGTAAGAAAAATATCCATATTCAAAACGTAATAATCACTTTAATGTAGCTAGCACCCAACAGTTGTACACGGAAGCAGGCTGATGACGGTTTATTTTATTTTATTTATATATATTTTTTTTAATAAAGGCACAGATAATTCAAAATATCTTTGTCTACTGTTCAAAAGGTTGGGGTTGGTAAGATGTCTTGAAATAAGTCTATTATGCTCTCTAAGTTTGCATTTATTTTATCAAAAGTACAGTAAAAACAGTAATATTGTGAAATAGTATTACAATTTAAAATAAATTATTTCAATTTTAAAATATGTGATGTAAAGCTGAATTTTAAGCATCATTACTCCAGTCTTCAGTGTCACATGATCCTTCAGAAATCATTTTAATATGCTGATTTGCTGCATAACATAAACATTTCCTATTATTATCAATGTTGAAAACAGTTGTGCTGATTAATTTAGTAGAAACTGAAGTCTTTATTGTCTTTTTTTGATCAATTTAGTGTCTAAGCAATTTTAAAAAACTGTAATTTAAAAAATGCAAACATGTACATCCATCTTGCTCACATATTGTGCAGAGTTTGTGCTAAATACAAAAAAAATTAAAAATACATGCACAAATGTCAAGGCATGTCAAAACATCTCAGGGCCCCAAAAATCACCTCAGACCCCAGAGGGTTAAATCTTACTTACCCCAAAGTATTTGAATGATAATGTATTACGGTTTTTACTGAAATATTAAGCAGCATAACTGTTGTCAACATTGATGATAATAATGAAGAACTGTTTCTCGAACAGCAAATCAGCATATTAGAATGATTTCTGCAGGATCATGTAATGGCTGCTTAAACATTTTAGGCGAGTATTCTTGGCTTAACGAGTAGGTCCAAAGTCATGTTTCCTAGCATCCGTGCCTGTTAAATCTGTCCAGATTTGAAGCAAGAAACTTACTGAGCATGCATACAATACCTTTATTATGTAGAAATGTGTTTCGTGGATATGGTAATGTTCACCAGTCTAAACAGTTGGGTAAATTTGCGAGTTAAAGTAGCAGTTATCATCGAAGTTGCATAATAATGTGTGGAACTAATTCCACAATGTTCACAATAACACCAAATATTTGTTGCATTTTCATAGCACAGAAATAGACACATTGACATAGCGTTGACCTGACGTTTCAGTGACGGATGCGCTCAACAGTTCCACGGTGAACTTTCATTGTGATGTATTGGGTTCTAATACCCCCTCATTTGTCACTCGGAAAACAGTTTGCTGGAGCGAGCGCTACATTTTTGGAAGTGCAGGTTGCATGTCAAACTTCAGCGAGTGTTTAGAAAAGTCAACACAATTAACCACAAGAAATTAATCTGTCTCCACCCTCACTTCACTTAACATTCCTTCCTCTCGTTACTGTGATTAATAATTCCCACAAATACCACGCTAAAACCCAGTCATTAAACACAGACAGTCGTGCCTCGGACTTCTGAGCGCTACATTCTGCAGCTTGCATTTAATTCCTAAAATACTTTCTCTGCTCATATTTTATATAAGGACTCTGACAGGCCATTATCAGGGTGGCGACTCTGTAAATAAACAGCGCGAAGGAGTCGTTTTGTTGACACTATCGTCAGAACTGATTATTTTTTCGGATCAACATTAGGTCGTGCCTGTCATTTTAAGAGGTGTGATGCTGATAAACTTTTGTGCTACAGGTTATCTGTTTTGACTTGTGTGATAACCGGTAAGCACAGCTACTGTTCTCTTGTCTCACTGACGAGATGAACTGGAGTGAAGGAGTGGCGTGATTTTTACATTCCCATCATGCAGAGAGTAGACATCTGCCATCCACTTATCCGCATGCCGTCTTCTTTTTAAACAAGTCACTCAAGAGAAATGCTCAGACTGCGTGGGAGATGCACACTGATTCCTCCCTGCTGCAGATCATTTTGAGCCGGTTTCTCATGGTCTATGAGCGCTTAAGCTGTGTGATGTGATTAAAAATACTTTAAAATGAGGTTCGATTTGTTAACATTAGGAATCACACACAAAATATATTTTTTCAAAGAATTTATCTAGGATAATGTTTATTTATAAATTATTAACCTTTTCATAATATTATTATGTATTTATTTATTTTTGTTACTTCATAAAATATAGACACATTAAAAAATTCAAAAAGTTTTTTTTCTTTTTATGAATATTTTAAATTCAACAAGGGCATATTAAATTGCCCAAGTTACATTTATAGAATTACAAAAGATTTCAATTTCAAATAAATGCTGTTTATATGAATTCTTCTTAGAATCCTGAAAAATAAAATGTATCATGGTTTCCACAACAATATTAAACTGCACAACGGTTTTCATCATTTATAATAAAAAGAAGCATATTAGAATGATTTCCAAAGAATCGTGTGACATTGAAGATGAGTAATGATGCTGAAAATGCAGCTTTGCATCACAGAAATAAATTACATTATAAAATATATTTAAATAGAAAATTATTTTAAATTGTAATAATATTTCACAATATTACTGGTTTCACTGTATTATTAATCAGATAAATGCAGTTTAGTTTAGCTTAGTGTACATTAAACAAGAAATA
>NW_015548335.1:348669-362666 GCF_001515605.1 Sinocyclocheilus anshuiensis
GCCCATGATTTACTCACCCTCAAGCCATCCTAGGTGTATATGACTTTCTTCTTTCAGGCGGATCCATTCGGAGTTATTTAAAAAATTGTCCTGGCTCTTCCAAGCTTTATAGTGACAGTGGGCGGGTGCTTCTGTTCAACAGTTCAAAAAGAAGTCCTATAAAGCGCATCTCTCCGTAATTAAAAAAAAAGTGTCCCACACGGTTCCGTGGGGTGAATAAAGGCCTCTTGTAGCGAATCGATGCTTTTTTGTAAGAAAAATATCCATATTCAAAACGTAATAATCACTTTAATGTAGCTAGCACCCAACAGTTGTACACGGAAGCAGGCTGATGACGGTTTATTTTATTTTATTTATATATATTTTTTTTAATAAAGGCACAGATAATTCAAAATATCTTTGTCTACTGTTCAAAAGGTTGGGGTTGGTAAGATGTCTTGAAATAAGTCTATTATGCTCTCTAAGTTTGCATTTATTTTATCAAAAGTACAGTAAAAACAGTAATATTGTGAAATAGTATTACAATTTAAAATAAATTATTTCAATTTTAAAATATGTGATGTAAAGCTGAATTTTAAGCATCATTACTCCAGTCTTCAGTGTCACATGATCCTTCAGAAATCATTTTAATATGCTGATTTGCTGCATAACATAAACATTTCCTATTATTATCAATGTTGAAAACAGTTGTGCTGATTAATTTAGTAGAAACTGAAGTCTTTATTGTCTTTTTTTGATCAATTTAATGCATCATTGCTGAATTAAAGTACAAATGTCTTAAAAAATAAAATAAATAAAAATCATACTGACCCCAGACTTTGAACAGTACTGTACATATGTTTCTGATGGACATCTTTGACCATTGCATCACAGTTAGCCTTTTTCAAAATATACAAAAAGCGACATGCTCATAAAAGTAGGGGGGAAAAATATGTTTGTCTAATTTTACAGTTAAAATGTAAAAATCCTTGAAACAAGATCAATTTTACTTATGCAAAGACTAATTAAAATCTTAAAAGTCATCTTTTTGTTTGCAGTGTATTCATATTTATCTTACACTCTGCATTTATCTTATTTTTCAAACCACTGATTAGACTTCAGCATTTAGAATCACATTTTTAAAGCACCGTGACAAACATATAAAATTTCTTTGCAATTTCAGTGTAAATCCTGCCACTTGAAGATACTAATACTGTGGCTAAAACTAATACAATATTTGGCCCCAGGGTTTGTCTCACACTCTGCCTTTTTCATTTTGAGTCGCATGGAAAAACTAAAGTAATAGAGGGCTGGAATGACATAAGGGTGAATAAATGATGAAAGAATTTTCATTTGTGGGTGAACTGCTCCTTGAAACAGGGATGGAGTAAGTCGGGTGTGGTGATAGAGAAATGCTCAGCAGGAAACAAGCTCAGAGTTCAAGGAGCAAAAGGGCCGTGCTCATTCTCCCGGACTTTTTCCGAATCAGCAAAGGCCTCACCGCGTCCGTCCCTCCCCTAATTAGTCCCTTCTGACAGCTGTTATCTTAAAGAAAACAGAGGTTACCCAGACGTTCTGTCAAGTGCACTTGAAACGCAGAGGGAAAATTGAGCAGGTTCCATCTGAAACACCAGCGTGTCGTTAGCACTTCCACTCATGCTGTGCCAAAGAGCGACTTAGCAGTGACTCAGATGCATCCCTGCCAAGATAAAGCCACCCCGGCACATGGATCAGCATCTCTGGATTAATGAGCGCTGCCAGTGGGGCGTCCTACAGTTTACGTCTGAAGTCTCTGCCTCTTCATTAGGCTGCGATTAATCACGTTGGCTCGCAATGAGGTAGCGCTTCTGGGAGCTCCAGCAACACTAGCTGAGTTACTGGAAGCAGAACAACTCAGCAAACAGACCATTTGGAGGATCTGAACATGCATGAAAAACGGAGGTGGCCTCAAACTCGTTTCCCTCTAGTCACGTGGCTGTCGCTCGGTCGATTGCACAGCGGGAACTGGACCAAGCTGACTGCGTCACGGCCACGTAATCGATCTCATTTATTATGCAAATGTTCTCTGCCTGCTCATTTAAAATATATGTCTGGTAAATCAATTGTAACACCTAAGACGATCATTCGTTCGACCACCGAACGTGCCTGAAAGTGAGACGCAGAAGAATGGGATTTTTGCTAAGTCAGCAAGTTCGCAAGGGAACAGAACTCGGTCCTAAAGCCGTGCAACAAACATCTAGCCACCATGTGTTTCTGCATGACGCCACATGTTCCTATATCTCACCCCGCTTTTTTCTCTCTGTGTGTTGGCCTGTATGACACTTGTTAAATATAGAGCATTGCGGCCCGGGGCAGTTAGCGAATGACGTCGGTAGTTAAAGCCCAGATTGCCTAAGTCAGCAGAAATCGGCTCCAGTAATTAAACTCAAAGGTTAAATTCCTGATCGAGTGTTTTGTGCAGATCATAATGAGATGGAAATAAATAAGTAATGCATCTCTACTTGTGAGGCATTGTCCAATTTTGTATCAGAGCAGCAAAGGAAAGAATTGAGAGTTAAAAGGACTACGAAAAGTCCAGAAGGATTTATTATTGTTGGCTCATGTAGCCTACATTCTGGCTTGTTTTATGGCAACAGCAGTGTCTTTAACTGGTGGCCCGTTCTTCTCTTTAAGGGTGCCTACGCACTTTTTGTAGGAATGGACTGTCACAAGTACACATAGGAAAACTGATGAACTGTGAACTGCAAATTGAAATCCAAATTCAAATACATATATTTTATGTAGATTTTTTTTATTTATTTTTTTATGAATGCATAAAGTCAGTGCTCCTAAAATCCACACAGGTATCCTGCAGAAGAACCACTGGTGTAGTTCATCATATTAATAATAAACATGTTCCACAAAGTTTGAGAACTAGTAAGTGTCTGCAGTATTACTTTTGGGCTATATAAAGCAAAGATATGTACGCATTTTAATTGATGTTTAAGTGTCCAAACACCTTTCAAAAATTTAGGGTCAGTCAGCAAGATTTTTTTTTTCCTGAAAGAAATTTATATTTTATGTAACAAAGATGCATTAAACGGGTCATGAACTGAGAAACCAAAATTACCTTGATCTTTTGACATATAAGAGGTCACTGTACTATAAAAACATCCTGTAAGTTTCAGACCTCAAAACTTTCTCGTTAGTCTAAAAACAGCTTATATTGAAGTCAGTCTGCCAAAAGAACAGGTTGTGGAATATGATGTAATAGTGTGGCTAAACACCACCGCCGCAGAAGAAGATCAACGCCTGCTTCTACATCACTGTCTGTTTAGCCCCGCCCACCAATTCACGCATGTAGAGTTTACGAGAGAGGCGAACGCGCAGGTCTATGCAGAAACCAAACGATAAAGATGCTCCGAAGACAACAAGATGCTCTGCAGTCCCAACGTTAGGAAAGAGTGGATAAAATTGATCTTTAATGAAGATCCAGACTTCGTCAGTAAGAACTCACTTCATTTTACAGTGGATTCATTTGCAGACAAAGAACAATTCAACACGGGATTTTCAGAAAGATTGAAACTAAAAGACGTTGCTTCGCCAGCTATATTGGATCCGACAGTAATTTCGCGGCACACACCTTTGAGTAACTGCTTTTATTACATGATCACTATTGCTTTGTCTGTTAAACAAATCATTTGATATGAGTATTTATGCATTTTTAACCTAAATCAGAGCAGCGTCCATCTGTGAAGGACATAGACTGTCAAACACACACAACTATTAGCCAATCATAGCAGTGGGCGTTTTCTTCTGAGTCTACAAACTGCCACGCCTATTCAGACAGAGCATTCCGATGAGGGGGGTTAAAAACAGAACAGAAAATAGCCTATTACTTCTAAATTATGTTTTTTTAATGTAAGAATCTTGATAACATTGTAAGTGGACCTCACAGAACAGTACAAAATAAAAAAACTAAGGCAGTTCATGACCCTTTTAAATTGATCAAAGGTGATAGTAAAGACATTCATAATGTCACAAAAGAGTTCTATTTTAAGTAAGTGCTGTAAATAAACTTTCTATTCATCAAAAAATCATGGAAAAATGTAATCATGTTTCAACAAAAATATTATGCAGCACAAAAGTTTTCTTCACTGATAATAAGAAATGTTTGTAGACTGGAGTAATGCTGAAAATTACATTTCACAATATCACTGTATTTTTTATCAAAATATTTGAGCATAAGATACTTATTTAAAAAAAAAATAAAAATCATAGCAACCCCAAACTTTTGAATAGCAGTGTATAAAAGATAAATATATTTATATCTTTGTTTTAAAGAAAATAATAAGCTGTGGAACATCATAGGGGTGAGTTAATACATATTTAAAATATATTAAAATAGAAAACAATGTTTTAAAATTGTAGTAATATTTCATGATCTTACTGTTACATCATTCCCCATTTTATTTTTATTGTGTGGACAGGAAAATGACTGTAGGGTTGTAGTGTCAGGCCTGGTTAGGACTCTGTGTAAAGCTTCACCTGCATGAAGTGAAAGCCGATAATGTGCCGTGGGATTCATCCCAAATACGGACAGCCCATCCACCGCAGAGCGTAGGCAGCGGCCGCAGTCAGAGAGCACTGCTGGGCCAGGACACCCTGAGTGAGACCTGTTAGAGCCTTATTAAAGGCTGGGTATTTTCAGACTGACGCGTTAATTTCCAGCAGGACTGTGGCTCATTGTGGAGTGGTGGGCTCAAAGCTTCGCAAAGGCCACACATGCTGCGCAGTGAAATGGATGTAAACACAGTAGAGGGTTTTGGACTTCTTGCAAGGTGACCAGCCAAACCGCCCTAAGGGCTGGCTCTCGTTGGTGCCGTGCCACCAGGCACTGACAGTGTCAACATCATTACTGTCAGATACAATAAATGCCTGGGGTTCTTACGAGCCGCTCTGCAATGGCTTACCAGATTTGCCTTTCTCTCTCTCTGGATCACTGAAGTAGCCCTTCACCTTTCCTTAAAAGTGCCGTGGAGTCAGTTGTGCCTGGGCACAAAAGGTGATGGACTTTTTGTTCTTCAGACTAATATAAAGTGTGAGATATATGAATGAGATATAGGCCTATATTTTTTATATAGAAAACGGTAGTATCAACTCATCAATATGTATGGCCCGGTAAAATTTGTTTTACGTTTTCCAACATTCCATTTTATTTTTTTACCCAAATTCCAAAAAATAAAAAAATAAAAAAATGTTTTGCGAATTCTGTTTTAATGTTTTAATTACATTTTAATGACCAAAGTCATGTCCAATCAATTAAATTCATGAAACTTTAACAATTTAATAGTTTACTTTTTTTACAATAATAGGGCCCTATGAAGTTTTCCTTTTGAATTTTAAGAAGTACATTTTAGTATAGAGTAGCAATATATATGTTTAGTAATGCACTAGCATACATAAGTGAACAGATATGGACTAAAAGTTGGAAAACTTTAATGTTTGATTTCAGTTAATCTCATTAAATGTGTGCAATGGATTTTTCTTGTTACCTTCTGACGTTCTCATCACAGCTCAGGATAGTTTGAAGGTTTTGGGTCAATGCTGTCATAATGTCCTGCGGCTCTGATGATTGGCTCAAAAAGCCTGAGCAAAGATGCCAACTGCTATTGAGATGAATGGAAATGCTGACGGAGAGCTTTCTCAAGGTGGAATAGACCCCCTTTTGTCCCGCTCACACATCAACTGTGGGAACAGAGATCCAATGAACAGGACAAATGAAAGGTCATGTTCCTGTGACATCCTCGATTTGTTAACATATCCCAGAGACAAACAGTGCACATGGCCCATACATTTCCTGTGCCAGTCCAGACCAGGGATGCTCTGGAGACTGATGCGTTAAAGTCCTCTATGGATGTTCGTTTACAAGGAAAGTCATCAGAAAGACTGATGTGTGCATACACTATATGGACAAAAGTATTGGGACACCCCCTTCTTTAGAACAGAAAAAGGCACTTCCAAAACTGTGGCAACAAAGATGGAAACATAATTCATGTATTTAAAATTGTATTTCCATCTCTGTTGCAACAGTTTTGGAAGTGTCTATGACTGTACCCATATGTATAAGTCATTGGTGTTTGGTGATGAGTTTTTGGCTCAATGTCTGCATTTAAAGTCACATCAGAGGTGTTCAGCTGGGATTACGACTTTGCTTTCTGCATACTGACTAAATCAATTATTTATTTTGAGCCTTGCCTTATACAGAGAGGCATTGTCATGTTAGAATAGAAAATGATCCTGTCCAAACTGTTGCTATAAAATTAAAGCACACAAGCCCTAGAATATCATTACATGCTTAAACATTAAGATTTGTACTCATGGAAATTACTAAAGTAGTCAAACCTGTTCATTAGAAGGGGGTGTCCCAATAATTTTGTCCATATAGTTCATATATACTACTCTACTTCTATCCCACAAAATCAATTTATTAAGCGTTTTGCATTGGCATCCGTTCAAACAATGGTCTCCGGTCTCCTTACCGTCATTCCGCAACGTTACGCTTTTTTGCTAACTTTGGAGGCTTGCCTAAAGTGGCTTTGGCCGTGTCATAAACAGACGTGACTCGATGTGCAATAACAGGTATTTTTTTCCATATTAACCAGAGTTTTTGTCCTAGCCTGATGCAACAGCGTTATACGATGAACAACACAGGATTCTAGTTTTGAAGCAGTTTCTGTTTCTGCGACGTCAACTGGAACTACAAACGATGACGTGATAATCTTAGTACTGATTATGTGTTTTATTTAACATTAAAGGGATTTACTGTAACTTCGAATATCGTGACATTTATAGCCATACTGAAAGCAACAATGGATATTTTACGTCAGATCTTGAAAATAAAAGAAAGGAAACAAGAACGTTCAAACTTTGAACAAAATGTATTCCATGAAAAAGATTGTATCGGTTGCTCATTTTTAATAATGTTAAAATGATTAATATTTATTGATTAGATTATACTTACCCTTTTTTTTCCCCCCAAGTGCAGTTGCAAGCCCGACGCTTTTCTGATTGGTTTTTGATTGATTTTGTCTGTGTCCTAGCTGTGTTGATTTTGGAATTGGAATTTTTAAGATTTTCTGTATGCACGTTATTGTATGTAGTGACATAGTGAGTTATTATTTGATGTTGATTAGACTGGTTTTGAAGTTTGCAGATCCTCTGGCAGGGTTCATTTTGGTGCAAAGGGAGAATGTCATGCAAAAGAGGCCTGTCATGTAGCGCTTCCTCTCATTCCTCATCCTTGTCTTTACCAGAATAATCTCACAAGATATTAATTGAGGTGTTAGTAATGACTGACTGAGTCTAAGCTGAAAACTACTGAAGGCAGGAAACATTTGACAAGAGACATACCCTGAAATTAAAACAAAACCCTTCCTTATTGAACTGTCAGGTCTGAGTAGTTTCTTTTTAATAGTTAACCGCAAAAAGTACTGTGATTTCTATAAGATCTGACAACGTTTCCTCACTCTTCGCTTCAGTTTTACAGAAAATCTAGGTCAGGTAGAACCTTGAGAATGGAAAAACGCACCATGGAAGCGTCCAACTGTCAAATGTTTTATACAATAATATTGTCTTTTTGTGCCTTTGTCGGAGCGAAATTCATGAGATTCATCCTGCAAAGCATCAGACTCACAAATGCAGACAGCTCCTTTGTTCTAAAGTTCTCAACTGCGGACAATGTGTTCCAATTAAAGCTTTGGCATTGTTCACGGATACTCGAATTATTTGTTTCCAGTGAAGTTGTGAACACCCAGTTATTTTAATCTGTGGGGCGAATCACAAAGGAGTCTGGCTGTTCTGTCTCCTGCTCCTGAAAGGAAGGTGACAGACTTTAGTGTACTTTAATTGTGGCAAATTAGTGAGAAACTATTAAAAATAATAATAATAATAATCAAAGTTGTATGCATCAGTCCACATACTCATCCATTTGGAGTCTCATTATCTGCTTAAACCACAAATGTGAATGAGAATCTGTGATACCCTCAAGATGCTTCCTACATGGGCAATGGCACTCTATGTTTTAGAACAGGATTATAAATATAGGTTGACAGACAGCTGAAAAGCTATTCAGTGATTGAATGGGCTCAGCTTTGACAGATCCACGTTGTTTATCACCTAGCCTGCAGGACTTTCGTTTTAGAAGTAAAATGCTTTGTTAGAAGTGCTTAAGAGGCTTGCTGTGCATGACTAACAGAGCTTAATGTGTCCACCTGTATTTCATTTGCTACTTTTCATCCCAACCAGGCCCGACTAGCTTAGCCTTCCGACCCTGAACATCTGGCACCTGCAAAACAGTTATGAGGGAGAAAGAGACCGTGAACAGGTACTGCTTTCACATGGAAATCTTCAGCAACACACACACAGTTCCACCAATGTGTTTAAAAAAATAAAAAATCAACTAATCTTATGTGGAACCATATAGTCCACCTTTCAGACCATCTGATGATTATGAAAGCAGACTTTTACTTGTTTGCAATAATCACCAGCAAAGGAAATTCTTATTTACAATTAAATATATTTACAATTACCAATACTTTCTTATGCCTTGGATTGAGGTTCTGCATTTCTAGTTCAAAAGATGTGTCCGCTACTCCTCTACTAATTTAGAAATGTCATGTTAGAAATATCAATAACTGCTTAGGTCATTTCTGAGAAGATATTAAAGTATGATTACGTAATATTGTTTTTGCACAACAGTAGGTTACTCATATTTTAAACACAATATTGTTCACTAAAACTGTTCCATTCAGTAAAGATCCATTGCAAAACAGAGCATTATTGTTTCATTCCTGATTGATTCAATGTTTTTGAACAGCTTATTGAATGAATGGTTCAATGACTCACTCATAAAGACAGTCGCTTTTTTCCTTCTTGAATGAATCAGCGATTTTGAACAATTGATCAAACTGCTGAATTATTGCATCGTTTTTGAATGTATCGGTTCATTGAATGATTGATTGACTCGCTCATAAATACTTGTTTCATTCATTAATGAATCTGCATTTTTTGAAGGAATCATTTTTGAACCCACCTTAATTTTGTATTGGCTCTTTAGAAAGACAAATAAGAGCTAGTTTAATGTAAACATAACATCACCTAATGTACTCTTATCAGTTATGTAGCTGTTACTGTGCATTATCAATGTGTCTCTGCAAGTTGTTTTTTATACTGCTTTTTAATCCTTTTTGTCCATATGTTGTTGCATGGAAAAGATCTTTCTGAAGATTACTTAAGATTACTTCTTTATTTTCTGCAGAGAAAGATGAGAGCTTATGGATTTGCAACAAATAAGAGTGAATAAATAATGACAGAATTTTTCATTTTTGGGTGAACTGTTTCTTTAATATCTGGGATTCAGCACACCTGGATAATATTATCAGGTAAAAGAAAGTGTGGAAAGGTACACAGAATAAAGGAAGACAATCATTTTGTGAAACTGCAATTCGATCAGAATCTATCTGTCTTTCATGGACGGTGTTTGAGGAAAATAACAGTGCCTTAAATGTGAGATGTATTTTCAGCCGTCTGGACGTGGATCAGGCATGTGGTTGACATGAAATCCAGACGGCAGCACGGGGAAGGCTGCACCCTGCAATAAAATCAAATCCTGACATAGATTCTCTTGGAACAAAAAAAAAAAAAAAAAGGAGATTCCTAAAAAGTTCCTTTGTGCCTTTCAGAGACCCCTGTGTCTGTCTGACTAGCCCAACCTAGAAATGTGGGGGAAGGATCGCTACAGACTGTGCTGGAGACAGATCCGTCTGCTTGCAGCCCGCCTGCAGGATTAGATTTAAGTACGAGGTGGAGGGTGGAAGTGGGCAGAGTGGCCTGGCGCAAAGATGCTTCCTTCGTGAGCAGCCAACAGAACGGCCTCTGTGGCCACTGTGGCATTGCCCTAATGTCTCCTCAGACCAAAGGCAGCAGCCGGCTAAATTATCCAAAACATGTTTCACTGGGAGCGTTTGTCTCTCGTGCTCCAGTTCCCAGGAATAACAGCACTATTCAAATATTTGAGGGATGTTGATGCTGTAGAGATATGCATGTCGCAATAACCTTGAAGGCACCTGACTTGTAAATCTAGAGAATTGAATGCATTCCTGGGCATGTTTTGTAAGCCTGTCATAAAAGAGTAAAAAAATAAAATAAATCATTCACATTGTAATATATGATAAGATATGCATTTCAGGCATTTAAAAAAAAAAAAAAGCACAAAAACGTCCACAGTTATGTTGCCCAGTCCAAAATGGCCACTTTTTAGAGGACATTTACTGCTCTATATCAGGGTTATTGTATTTAACTAAAACTAAAACCAAGCTTTCATTAAAATGAAAATAAAAACAGAAAAATGCAAACATTAAAAACTTTTTTTTTACTTTATTTTATTTAATTTTTTATGGGATTATGGAAGCTTGCTGCTATGTATTGAGATTGCTTCTCCACAAAGGATAAATGCAATGGTATTTTAGAAGGTAATATCCAATAACATGGTATCTTAGAATTAATTATACTAATAACTAAAATTATAATGTAAATTAATATCTATAGTGATGCTGCTGCGTTTTTTTTTTGTTTGTTTTTTTCAGTAGCATCTCATCTGTTTTCATAACAGTAAAGCTGAACCAACTGAAACAATAACCGGCAGGCATATGAAGCATTGAGGATTCAGCTTTATTTTAGTCAGTTCATTCTTGTCAATCCGGTGGTTAAAAAATAAATAAATAAATAAAATAAAACTCTTAGCATTACTTTCTACCAGTTCTTGAAATTATAATGTCAGTCACTATACTCAGTTGTCTTAATTGCTGTTCACTAGTTTTATTGGGTTTGTTCTGTGTAAATATATTTATTGAATACTCATTATTGTTGTGCTCAATAAAAGCTGTATTTATTGCAAATTAAATTATATAATGAAATTGTTTAGTAGTATAGTATCTCCCTCGTTAAATAGTTCCATTGCAGCTACTGATTTAAAAGGGCAGCATGACTGTACTTTAACTGCTTTAAATTATGAGTGGTTTGTAGCTTGGGAAGGTACGGTTTCAAAGTAGCTTTCCCAACAGTGAAACCAAAAGCTTTGATTGGTGTCATTTACTTCCCTCTGTGTTTCTGACCAATAGTCTTGAATTATCAGCGGTCTGTGCCCAGCTGGCAGCTATGTACCTTTCCTCTATACTCCAGAGATCCTGTTCATTAAACAAACCCTGGGAGGGGGCAGCCGCATGGCTCGGCATTAGCTGCTTTGTTCACTGGAAAATCCACCTGGATTGTGTTTTCGCAGTCTATATATAGTCTCACCTCTAAATGTGAACCACCTGTGCTGGACTAAGACAAAATTTCCCAAAGCTGGATGAGAGATGTGGTAGCAGAGGTGGCAACACGTTCACCAAGTCCAATCAAATGCCAGTTTTAAATGAACTTTCTTGTGCAGCATTATAAGTCAGTTAAATCAGTTAAAAAGACAAGTGACACCTAGAATTATATATTTGAACTTGATATTGCTGTCACAAACAAACGAGACTTACAAACGAGACTTATTTGCATGTTTAACAGATATTTTTCATTAACTGCATATACGTACACATTTGTATGTAAAAACAAAACAAAACAAAAAAAAATGCAAACCAAGTGTGTCACACACATCCTGAAATGTGAAGCCAAAACATTTTGATCACCATCTGGTGGCTGGCAGCAGTAAAGGCTAGTTCATAAACCCCACCCTCTCCATGTAAACTAATAGGACTTGAGCAAAAAAAAAATATATATATATATATATAAATTTTTTTTTTTTTTTTTTTTTTTTTTTGATGGAATAAGTCAACTTAAGTGTGTAAAAGTCACTTTCATGACTGTTTTTTAAAAGTACACCATGTAATAATGTCAAATTAACAGTGTTAAAATTACATTTTAAATCATTAAGTTTAATAATCTTTTTTCATGCATTTTGATGTGTTGAATAACATACTAACGCTCATGTAAAGTGCTCTGAAATAATTTGAACTCTACTGTTACAAATAATATGTGATATGCAAGTTTCAATAGAAATTAAGTTAAAGTATATTTTAGTTTACCATAAATGCTTTTCAGTACGTTCAGCAGAACTTTATCCATATTTACAAGACAGTAAATAATTATGAATTTATACATATAAAGGTGTAGTTAAGTCTGACTTAATTAAATAGAAAGGAATTCCACTAATTGCATTTTACATAAATTTAAAGTATAATACATTTTCTTTTAATTGTGATAAACATGCAAGCAGGTGTCTGAAAACATTACACTCAGTTTGCACTTAAGTAAGTTTTCCTGTAGCTCAAACAGGCGCTAACAACTCTAAAGTCATGGATTTCGATTCCCAGGGAAAGCAAGAACGGATAACATGGAAATGTGCACCTTGAAGTCGCTTTGCATAAAAGCATCTGCCAAATGCATAAATGCAATGTCTAAATGACATCTTACGGTTTATTATTTTCTGTAATAAGTACTTTTTTTAATGCATGTTTAAGTGTACTACTTTTTTCACAAGGGTATATAAAAAATGAATAAAGTCAATGACAAACTAAGGAAAACTGTTTTGAGTGCCAAAGCCCATGGTTAGCTCACGTGGGCAAAAAAGCGGGAAATTCCTTCCTGTCCACTACAGACAAATGCATCGTGTCACTTCCTGTGGGAGAGCTGACACGCTCCTGGCCCTGTGGACAGAGGGCAGATGGACTCACAATAAAACGAAGTCTCAAACTCGTATTAGCATCTGTAATCAATCCTCTGGACGCAGGTTGATTGAGAAACACGTAATTCTGCTTATGTAAGTGAAACACCTCTCACAACAATGCATGCTGAAATGTTGTGGACAGCGAACTGAATTCTCACTCAGTTCATAAACAAATCAATTATATAATATGATTATTGTTCTGATAATCCCCATCCCATCTTCATGTCAAAGCGAGAGTCTAAAGTCTGCAGGTAATGCTGTTCCTCTCTCACCGTCGCCTCTAAATAGCGTCCTATCAAGGCGTCAGCAGATGGAGAAGTGAATGATCACATGGGTGCAGAACGAGGATAAGCAAACAATACTATCTAATGTAAGCACAGTACCTGGCACCACACGAGACCCACAGAGAGACAAAGACAGAACACGTTTGAACATATTTTCTGACTAATAATCACAGACACATTATTCACAGTCAATATTAGCTAGAAAATATCAACACAACACTGCAGTTAGTATTTATGTGCTCTGTGCTAACAGTAATATTAAAGCCCATAAGAGAATAATGAAGACTAATGGAGAGCTACTTAGCTTGTCACTAAATGTATTACCTTTATCCTTTTGTATAATTACTGCACTCTAAGAAAAGTAAAAATAAGTCCAATGTACTGTGTTAATATGAAGGGATTTTTCATATTGATTTTTGACAGGTGTTTTACCCATATTTTAAACTAATCATTGCACTGTGTTGTGCTTTGGGGTTAAAATGTCAGTAAAGTTGATGTACAAGGTCCTGGCAGAAAATTAATAGTACCTTTTCTGTGTTTCTACAGATTTATTTCTTACAGTGTATAATATATTTCTTAATTACTCTTGATTATTATTTTAGTATGTGCTCATATTTATCTCTGGACTTTCACCTTTGTACCGTTAGGTTTCTCCAGTGGCACTGTCCACAAGTGTACTTCTGTCTTTTAAATAAATGATTAATAAATCTTGCGGGGCAAACTGGAAATGTATATTTGCATATGAGTATATATATATATTTAAATGAACAATTTTATAATATAACACCACATTGACAAGGGTACACAGACAAAATATATGTAGAATATATGCTAAATATATGTTGTAAACAGTACAGTACAGAAAATATTTTTGTTCAAATTTCAAATGTATTTCTTTTAAACATTCAAATGCCAAAATATATTAGAAAGTATACTTCAAAGGGCAAGAAAAATAAATAAATAAATAAATATATATATATATA
>NW_015548335.1:363989-376431 GCF_001515605.1 Sinocyclocheilus anshuiensis
CTCACCCTCAATGCATCCTAGGTGTATATGACTTTCTTCTTTCAGACGAATCCAATCGGAGTTATATATAAAAAAAATTGTCCTGGCTCTTTCAAGCTCTATAATGGCATGGGCGGGTGTTTTTGTTCAACAGTCCAAAAGAAGGCAAATAAAGCGCACGCATCCATATTAAAACGCGCATCGCACGGCTCCGGGGGGTGAATACAGGACTCCTGTAGCGAATTGATGTGTTTTTGTAAAAAATATATATATATATCCATATTTAAAATACTCAATATATGTGTGTGTACTGTGTATATTTATTATGTATATATAAAGACACACACATACAGTATATATTTTGAAAATGTTTACATGTATTTAGATGTATATATTTATATTCATAGAATTT
Source organism: Sinocyclocheilus anshuiensis (assembly GCF_001515605.1). Lineage (NCBI taxonomy): Eukaryota > Metazoa > Chordata > Actinopteri > Cypriniformes > Cyprinidae > Sinocyclocheilus > Sinocyclocheilus anshuiensis. The sequence goes on from NW_015548335.1 coordinate 364,381, forward strand.
TTATTATATATAAATATATTTAATATATAAACATTACATATTTTTCTTAAATATATACATGCATGTGTTGGTATTTATATACAGTACATAATAAATATACACAGTACACACACATATATTATGTGAACAAAAACTTTAATTTTGGATGCGATTAATCGTTTGACAGCACTAATTAGATTTATGATGGATGTGTAGAGATCCCTTTCCATTTTACAGGTAAGAGCATCACTACATACAATATTGATGATTTTGCATGTTTTGACATGTACACATTATGACTGCTATTTGATTTATATTGTAAAACAGTGGTCAAATATTGATTTTGTCTTAGACCTTCTATAATTATATACAGTTGTTAAGATTAAATAAGGATTCTATGATCTAAAATGTTAAATCATGTCGTAAAAGAGGTAGAAGAAGAAGAAATGTCTTTGTGCACATTAACATGTCAATTCTGTGTCTGCAAGTATTTACTAGTTGGTTTCTTACTGGCCAAAGTCCACCTACAAGTCTCAAAAAGCCCACCTACAAGTTTCATTCTGGTCTCTATGACTCAGGTCCCTCCTTCAATTTACTGTAAGCCTAAAGGATTTTTTTTTTCACATCCGTTGGATGAAAATCGCCAGTCTGATCTCTTAGAAAAATAACTGCAAACCTCTCCTCAGCAAGCTGCGTGATTTGAGGAATCATTCATGTCTGTAGCACAAACAGTGCATGATAAATTACAAGCTGAAGTTTTTTTAGAGCATGAGCAATATTAAATGTGATGTTTGCCATGGTGAAAAAAAAACTTTGCTCTGTTTTTGTGTGAAATCGGCCTGAACTGTAAAACTGCCACAGCATCATCCATCACTGCCTGCCTCCTTCCTCTGCAGCTGTGCTCCGAGATTTATATCATTATTTTAGAAAAACCATGGCCAAAAGTGGAATGCTGCTGTTCTTTGTGGCATTAAATACAAGCATGTGTGCCATCGCTTGTTGTGCCTCCTTTTGAGATTTGCTTTTCGTTTTAGTTTGAATGAGAAATTGTGTATCACATTGTTGTGTTTTTTTTTCTCCCATGCACACAGTTATTTAGCTACAGTCATCTGTAGCCATGTCAAAGGAGAGAGCAAAACCAGGACTGGAGGAAGAAAACCCCAAATGCACGGGTTCCAAGTCGTAGCACTCAGCAGCCATTAGGACGATGTAAAAATGGATCCTTTGAACAAGTAAATGAGTGTTCATACGGCATCCCAGAAACGGAGACCCCACACGCAGCAGGGTGAGTCATGTTTGCTCGGCAGTTTAGTGACCTTATTACACGTCTAACAGGTCATTTATTTTTTATTTTAGTAATCACTATCCAACGACATTATTAATGTTGGAAGGACATAAAACTTTATTTATAGCCCTCCGCATTCCAATCTCTATTCACCTTCGTTTAAATTGAGTTTGATTATAGAGTGCGAGCCCGCCGAGTTTTTGCAACTATTCTGAAGCGTCTGTTTGACTTCAGCCCAGAAGTTGGCGTGACTCGATCTCAGGTGTCCACTGCCGGGACTTTTGGTAAATGTTTGGCCCGGCATCGAAAGCCAAGTTTGGAAGTGTACCTGGAATACTTTGTTCTTAAAATAGAGCGAGGCGTTACCCTCTTTCCTGCCGGCCTGTTTGATGCTGACACAAACTGATGAATTACAACTTCACTGGAAATTATGAAGACGGAGAGAAAATAGAGTCATTTTGTGTAAATGCGGTCAAACTTTGATCATGTGTTGGGAATTATTTTTAGAAAGTAACTTTTTTATTCCATTAACACATTATGCTAGAACATTTCACAACCCATGTTGTCTTTTCCAAAGGCTTATTGGAATGCCGACACTGTGTTGACATTGCTTCAGTCCTCATGGACACTGTGTTTTATGCTTCTGTTTCTTCAAGTGATTATGATGATGGAGAGGAATCTGTCTGACCAGATCAAAGACAGAGACTGTGTGAATGTGCGAATTTGGTTTTGAAACATGGGCTGAGATTCGAGAAATATCTGTTTTTGAAGACCCCATAGAATCAGGTTTTCTCAAGAATGGCAAAAATGTGTGATTTTGGTTTTGAAACTTGGGCTGAGAATGGAGTTTTTAAGTGCCCCATGGAATCATGTTTTCTCTCCTTTATTGACATATTTCCTATTGGAACAGGAAGTCTTGGTGGGATATAATGAGCTTGCCAAAAAGCCATTAGACGTTAATTAAGGGTAGGGACATTTTCGTTCTAGAGAGCATTTTGATTGGACAAAAGTGTAGTGCAGGATGAGTCATCAATATTTTTTCTTTGTTTTCTCAGAAGAAAAAAGCCTGTAAATTAGACATTTTAAATGTGTATAACTGTAAATTAGACATTTTAAATGTGTTTTTTTCTCCAACTTTTAGAGTACACAATAACACAATAGACATAGTATATATATATATATATATATATATATATATAGTAAATATAGTAAAGAGATAATGTAGTAGACATGGACTAAAGTCACCAAACTCTTGATTTCAAAGGATCAATCAATCAATCAATCAAAAAAAAAAAAAAAACATTTATGATTCCATTAACTAGATTACAAATGCCATTGTTATAATAGATGTTTAGTCAGTTGTTCGTGTGCTTGCTTATGTAAATATGTATTTATTTGAAACCTTTTACTAGCGTGCAATTTACTTTTTTTTCTCAAAATACAGCTCAGAATAAATGTTCGTCAAGGTTTTGTGCATTCTTATGACATCACCAGCCAGTCAGCATCAATACAGTCAGTACAGTCTAACAGCAATCAATTGAATACCTATTTTATCCAAAAGTGCAGCTGTAAATCAGTGGATGAGTATCAATAGTGAGGTTGTGCTTGTTTGTATTTTGCATTGTGATTTCACTGGAACTTGCAGTTATGGCAGAGACCAGCAGATTCTGTCACAGCAAAAAGTGCACTGCATACATGCACGTACATACACAAAATGTCCAATGGGATTACTAACATTCCTGCCTGTCTCTTTTCAGAAAGTTCCTCCCAGATTAAAACTTTCCTACGGTTGGAAGAATGAAAGAAAAGAAAAACTAGCTCCCACACCCACCCATCCACCCAGACAGTACCATCCACACACAGAGTCTGGTGAAGGTCAGCATGTTATGAACATTATAAACAAACTCCTTTCATTCAACATGACTCTGCATGCATCTGATGAAACATGTTCCATTCATTTAGGTGTGATGTTCCACAGTCCAGATCTGCTATGCGATTAAGCTGGTACTGTGATTCAACAGAAACCACTAGCAACTGCACCGAGCCAACTTTTAAAACGAGGTGCGTCTATGATGTGTTCTTCCTCGGAATCCAGCACTGCCGTTCAGTGGAAAGAGAACACCGATCGGCAAATACATTAACAGGACATTGTCGCTCCGGGACTGGGATCTGACAACTTGTTGCAGGCCGTGAGATGAAGTGTTGGGATTAACCCGGTCACCACTCAGTGCTTCAAAGGAGGGCCAAAGAACGCCACTTAGGTGCTCCACCTTTGTCAGGATACTCAGCCAAAATGAGTTAATGTCCTGGAAGCTGGGGACGATTTTACCATCTGTCAGGCAAATCCGCCTGGACAGGCTGGGCTGGGGCTTTGCTGGCAGGCAGATGAGAGGCTGCTACCACCGAAGACTAATTAGTGCAAATAAGCACCTCCTGAGCTCCTCAATCCTATGACAACTCAAGCGAAAAATTCAGAAGACAAAGTTGGCAAGATACAGTTATAACGCAACTTGAATCAGTCAAAGACCTGTACAGGTCTTTTGGTCTTCACTTTTATTTATGTATAGCCACGAGATTTCCTATGCTCTGCTACTGTACGATCAGAATGTGTCATAAATATACTGTACCATGTTGATCTCAGGACATGTGTCTGTTTTGGAGAAAACTGTACACACTTTTTAGCACCATTCACTTGCTTTGAAACTGCTATGACATGCAAGAAGCGATATAATTTTTTGCTAAAATCTCACCACAGGTATGTTTTTTTTCATGAGCTTGAGTTGCTTTTCTTGAGTTCTTAGAAGTAATGGAATCTCTTAGTCAAAAAAAAAAAACCTAAATGAGACAATTGTTGACACATGGAGATGTAAAGGTAACCTGCAGTAGTTCAGATAATTTGGATTTAATATTGATGAGAAATTATTGATTTCATCTTGAGATCCTGACTTTTGATTGCAGACTTTGGAGACCCAGTTGAGATCTCTTCTCAATGGTGGTCTTGTTCTCAGGTATTTTAGTTTTATCATTATGCTATTATAGTTTTTGTTAATATTTTGAATAAAATTTTATTTTTATGTTTTCTGTTTTCACTTTAATTTTATTTAAAGTTTTAGTCATTTTGTTGTGCATTTGTTTAGTTTGTATTGATTTTTTTTTATTAGTTTTACTTTAGTACTTCAAGTTAAACTAAATGAAAATGAGAAATGTTGCTTTGCCAACCAATTTAAATATTATGTTTACGTTAACTCTAATAACCCTACCTAGAGTAATAAATTGTTAAAAACGTTTTTGTTGTAGGTTCATGATACTTAATGCACTGACTAATGTTAATGAATTGAGTTTTATTCTAAAATGTATTATCATATTGCTTAATGCGGAGTACATTCCACATTGTTGAAGTACTAAATAGCAACATATTTGTGTTTTAAATACAGGGGAAATGCACATTTACTGCCTAATTACCAACGCCTGAGGAAAGACAGAGACATGAAGGCTTTCCAAAAATACAGATAGCTTTTTCTGTGGCTTATTAATTCTTCACATGCATCCTGCCCCAGGTAAGACATAACAGAGCCTGTCGCAGCTCCAGCTGGATAATTGCGGGTTTGAGGGTGTTCTTCCCTAAACAGATAGTGACTGGTGAGCTTTACCACATGTTTCATCCTAAGCAGTGTCTCCATACAGTCCCTTGTCCCACTTATTGTCATTGGACATGGTGGAAATAGAGACATTGAGGGGAAAAAGAACAAAGCAGCTTTTGCTTTGAGCCTGGAGGCTTTGCTTGAAAACAACGCAACATAACAGCACTTATCTGGAAATTAAAAGTGGGAGACTTACGTGAAACTATTTGTGCAACTAACCATATAATTGTGAGGAAAGTAAATAGGCTTATCCTCTTTTAAAAGGAATGAGAAATGCTGCCCATATCTTTTGTTGTTGATGTGAAAGGCGCTTCATTGCTTTTTTTAATTGGAAAGAGGCTGATTTGGATAGGTTATGACACACAACCTATCCAAATCAGCCTCTTTCCAATTAAAAAAAGCATCATCTTCAAAACTGTGCAAACAATTATGACCCAAACTGCATTGGTGGTTTGTGCTGATTACATTGTTTCAAGTGGTAAATTATTTGAAGCATGGAATCATCAATAGAATTGAATAAAACAATTCCAAAAGCAATTCTGAAAAAAAAGATAATCATCACCATAATCATCATGATTTTTTGTGTATTGTTGTAAGATTTATTTCAGTGTTCATTTTATAGTGAAAATGTCTTTCTATCTTTCTTTCTTGCTGCACCCATATAATAAAAGCCAAAATGTATTTGAAATGTGTGATAAATATATGTTGAAAAACATGCAGCTTAAGGAAGTATGTTTTCGAAATTGAAATTATATTTTGTTTAAACCTTTAAATGCCTAAATATATTGCGAAATGTGCTTTAATTAACAAGAAAATACCTTTTTATCTTAAAATACTATTTGGTATATGCAAAATGCATTTTTTTTATTATTTTTAAATGTATTTTAATAAAGCAATAAGCCCCAAGAAGTCATGGTTTACAGTGAATTTATAACAGCTAAGGGGCGTTGTTAGGAACGACGTGAAGCGGAGTGCCTAAAACCCCCTTAGCTGTTATAAATTCACTGTAAACAACGGCTTCACGGGGCTTATTGCTTTTATAAAACGGTTATTTGATATGCGTAGTTAGGTTTCACAAAATAAAACAGAGCAAATAAAGTGATATTAATAAAAACAGCATTCTTCCACCAAACAATGTAGTTTCTCAGAAACAGTTGTGTTTGCAACAAAGTGGATGCCAAGCAACACACAGAAGTAAACAAAGGTGTATGTGTTTGTAGTGTCATTTACAACAGCATCGAACCGCGTCTCAACCAATCAGAATCAAGGACCGGAACTATCCGTTTTATAAGTATTATTATAACATATCATAATATTGTTATAACATTTCAGATTTCTTAGTTGAAAACATATATTTAAAAAATGGCCAAAAATATGTGAGGAAATACAGGTATCAAAAGCTTACATAAATGTTTTTTTTTTTTTTTTTTTAGGTTTTGGATTTGGATACATATTTAGACGTTCTCAAAGACAACTTTAGATTTTTTTTTGTTTAAAATGTTGGTTTGAAATGTCAGTTTTTGCATTTTTACTACAGTCAAACCTGAACACAGAGAAAGACATTTTATACACACAACATCAAAGTAAAAAAAAATGAACAGGAATGCTTTATCAGAGATTATTGAATCTGATTTTGTGTCTGTTTTGCACTCTTGATATTTTAGAGTGTCACCCTTTCATTGCTGTGCACGTCTGCATCATGAACAGTGGTGTAGTCTAGTTTTTTGTAGTGAGTTTACTCTGATTTTTCCCTCCCACACTCACTTATGCATACAGTATGCATCTACACATAACTGAGAGTATTCTGAAAGACTGCTTATGTGATATCAACATGTCAATTTTTTATAAGCAACACAAGACTTTAACAGCCAATGACATTTACAGCTGGGGAGACTGGACTGATTTTCTACTGTTTAGTGTTGCATGTTATATGAATATGGTCCATGGAGCACAGGTTTTATCAGCTGGCAACAGCTTCACGGGGCTTATTGCTTTTATAAAACGGTTATTTGATATGCGTAGTTAGGTTTCACAAAATAAAACAGAGCAAATAAAGTGATATTAATAAAAACAGCATTCTTCCACCAAACAATGTAGTTTCTCAGAAACAGTTGTGTTTGCAACAAAGTGGATGCCAAGCAACACACAGAAGTAAACAAAGGTGTATGTGTTTGTAGTGTCATTTACAACAGCATCGAACCGCGTCTCAACCAATCAGAATCAAGGACCGGAACTATCCGTTTTATAAGTATTATTATAACATATCATAATATTGTTATAACATTTCAGATTTCTTAGTTGAAAACATATATTTAAAAAATGGCCAAAAATATGTGAGGAAATACAAGTATCAAAAGCTTACATAAATGTTTTTTTTTTTTTTTTTTTTTTTATCTATATTAGCAATATATTTTATTAAATAAAATATACAGATTAAAACAATACAATTTTTTTTACTTTTGTATATACTGTGTTGAGTCGCCGTTTGTTTCCAATGTAAAATCGCGGTCCTGGAGCAAAACCACTGATGTATTTCATCCACTGAGCCGAAAGTCCAGGGTTGCCATAACCTCATCTCTGGCCAAAAGTCAAGTATGTAAAAAGGAACATTTCACTCAATGGCATGCATGGAAAAAAGCAAGAATGGATGAGGAGAAGTAATGAAATAAAAGATCGGGGCCAAGCGCGAGAGAAAACTCAAGGGTTCTTGACCATGCAGCCACACAGTGCTCATTGACTCAAACATGCAATAGGTGTGGCACAGTGGCAGAGAGCGGAAACCAAAACCAAATGGTAAGCGAGGCCTCTGTTGAGCCAGCCGAACAAGGGCTGTAAATCATGCAACTGGGTGTGTTCCGAGCGACTTCAGGACCGGCACTCACTCATATACCGCAGACGGAGAGCCAGACACAGGAAGAAGGACTATGGGCAGTGCCATGACTGAAGTTCACGGGTCTCCGATGACAAACCGTAATGGAGAGAGACACTAACCAGTATCAGCTGCCGCAGTGGCACCCCGGCCCAGCCGACAGAAACATAGGAGGCCCGTTGTACGGTTTGGGTTGATCCAGGCGAACGGGCCGTTAACTGCTCAGGGAGAGGGAGAACAGCCGTACAGCTGCGCCAGTGTGACTTCTCATTTTTATTTGAGAACAGAGAAATTAAACCGTAAGACACACAATGGTTCTCACACACCTCAAACTACATAGTATATGAGAGGTTCTCAATTCCCATCCTGAAGATTATGGTTTTGAGTAGCAGCTAATCCAGGCATTCCTTCCGAACAAAAGGGTGTTCCTCAAGTCTGTTTAGAAAAGTGTTAAAGGGATAGTTCATTTACTCACCCTCATGATGTTACAAACCCAAATGAGTTTCTTTCTTCTGCTGAGCACAAAAGATGTTTTGAAGAATGTGGGTAACTAAATAGTTGACGGTTGCCATTGACTTCCATATTATTATTTTTTTCCAGAGGAAAACACAGGTCTGATTCTTATATACTTAGTGTAGTTTCAAATTTAGTTGCATAACAACTGGTGATAAACGTTGTTGTATTTACTTGCTAAAGTCGAGTTTACTCACATTTAGTGCTTGGAGAACAATTTGGACTCTAACCACTATCCATTCATGACTCTCTGAATAGTTTTAGTATGTCAGTGGCTATAACTGTATTTGGACTGTATTTGGTCTTGATGGACTAGATCTATTTCGTACGCTGATGCAGAGCAAGTATGGACTTGTTGCTACCAGTAGACTGCTGTGAACATGGAAGACATGCTGCTGCTGCTGATGCATGGTTTATGCATGCAAAAATACCCTAGCTAGCAGATCTAGACAGGTGGTGCTGGAGGATGTGGAGGGTTTCAAATTAACTAGTATAGCGTACTGCACTGAACTGAACCAGATTATTTAAAAAGCAAGAAATCTCAATGGTTACTCAATCAGCTGAGACCTATCAGTGTATGCCGTGTAGTAAATTATGTGATTGCTTGCAGACTGCATGTAAAGGATCTATCTATCATGAATGAACTAAATATGTGTCATATACACTGCCACCGCCATGGTCAATTTTGTCCCCAGTGCTTTGTTATATTTTGATTTTCATTATAAAGTTTTCATTTTATAAGTGGGTGTTACAATCTGGCTGTCATTTTAGTTAGTAATAGTATGACGTTTTATAATTTGTTCAAATCAACAGTTCATTTGCGCACTTTCAACAAGATCAATTGCTACCTTAAATCACTGTGTAATAAGAACTTAAATGGTGATATATTGTCACTCATTATGCTATTGGAATTATTTTATGCAGTTTATTTCTAATCATGTTTTCAATAAATTACGAGCACTGAACTTGAAATTCTCTGCCGCAGTCTGGATTTCTGGATCAATACGTCATACCCCAACCCTGTTTCTGGAGGCCCCCCAACACTACCCATTTTGGATGTCTCCCTTATCAGAAACACCCTTTTTAGATCTTGGAGTTCTTTACTAACAGGCTAATGAGTTGAATCAGGTGCGTTTGATTAGAAAGACATCCACAATATGTGCTGTTGGGGAGCCTCCATGAACAGGGCTGGGAAACACTGACATAGAGCACGTTTACTCCCACGATTCTATGCCGAATATGCCAAATGACCCAACAGCATCAAAGGTCACGTAAACGCCTTAAACAGTGTTCTTTTATCGGGTAAGGGTCAGTTTATGTAAAACTGTTTATTGCCTATTACCCCAAATTCATACAGCATGTAAACTCCTTTACTGGCCTGCTCATGTCTATTTTTATTTTTTTTTTTCATTTTGCTTGTGTCTGTTTACCTTTTTATTATTTCAAAATTGTCAGTTACTTTTGTAAATTTTTTTTTTCATTAACTTAGCAAAATTATTTATTTATTCATTCATTCATTCATTCATTCATTCATTTTGCATTGGGGGGGTCATTAATTATTTACTAATTAACTATTGTAATTGATTTTTTTGTCAATTTAACTTTTTTTTATTCATTAGCTTTGCAAAATAAAGCTGTCACTGCAGCCTTATTTTCAATCGTTATGTTACTTAGCGAAAGCAGCAAAAATGCAACAATAACAACATCTTAACAATATTTTACCATTTTAGCAAAGCTCTTCCTCCACTTGAAAATTATTGGCAGTAGTGTTAATATAGTGCTCAATAGCCAGAGTTCAGACAGCTGAAGTTTTGTCATGCTGTAGGATCTTTGATCTTTAACCAGGAGAACCAGGGAGTTATGAAATGCATCATCCAGGGAGATCATTTTTGGAGAATACACTGGGCAAAGATCTCATCGCATTTTCGCAAACGGCTCACAAGCTGACCATAAGACGCTTAAATTTACGATCCTTGTCTAACTGCATTTATCATACGAATCAAGAGCTTTACATAAACCCTCGTGCTTTTAAAATGAAACCTATAATTTAAAGTTACTAAACACAGTGGTTTGTATATATCAAATAAACAAGTGGCTTGAAATCAGTCAAGCCCATGTTATATTAGTATTTAAAATATTGCTGATGGATGTTAACACTGAAAACCAAGTTTAGCATCTCTGGCGTGGGTGATTGATAAATTAGACGACGCTGAGCCAGACTGGGGTCACGTATGTGCCAAGTAAAAACAGTCTGAACCCCTGTGGCCTCTCATGATGGAGGAAAACGTCATTTCTGTTACAGACACAGTTATTGGCCGTTAACGTATGAATCAAATTCTTGCTTCGTCAGTAAGCAGATGTGGTGGATAACTCTGTTTTATAGATAAAGTGAGTGTTTCAGACAAGTGTCTGCTCTGTAGTAAACTCACACTGAGAACATATTGACAGAGGTCAGCAGCAGTGAGGGTGTGAGAAATGCTCCAGTGTTTGCAAAGGTCTTCTGGGGCTCTTGAATGTGAGGAAAGTTCTGCATGTAATCACTGGAACACAAAAGATGTGGAAATGCTTCCACAGAATCAAAGTTCTTGGTAGACTGGAAACAACCAAGGCCAAACTTCGGGCCCTGTCCCAAATCGTGCACGTGGTGTGGACAACATTGGATGTTTGTCTCCACCTATTTTAAGCTTTTGCCAACTTTTAGTAGGGATGATGATATTGTATCATATGATGATACATTATTTCAAATATTTATCTAACCATCTCAGGTGTTTCTTTTCTATTATTAGGAATACTTATTGTATTTTGCATTATATTATTGTATTTATAATTATTTATTTTCAGTTGTTGTTAATATGTTTTATAATTATACTACTGTTCAAATGTTTGGGGTCAGTACAATTTTTTTTTAATTTAATTTAAGAAATCAGCACTTTTATTCAGTAAGGACACATTAAATTGATCAAAAGTGACAGTAATGACATTTATATTGCCACAAAAGTATTGTATTTAAAATAAATTCAGGAAAAAAATGTGTAAAAATGTATTTTTTAAAAATATATAATGGTTTTCACAACAATTTTAAGCAGAACGACTTTTTAACATGATTTGATAATTATAAATGTTTCTTGAGAACCAAATCTGTATATTAAAATTAGGACAAAAAAAGGAAATACATAAAAATTATTTACATTTAAAAATGTTATATTTTATAGTAATAATTTTTGAAAAAAAATACTGTTTTTCTGTATTATGCACATAAATAACTACATAAATGCAGCCTAGGTGAGCATGAGACTTATTTCAAATACATTTGTCTTCTATATATATATATTTATTTTTAAGCAGTTCCCTTTCATGGGAACTTCGAACTGCGTCCTCTAGGGGTCGCTATGGGGAACGCCTCGTCGTGACCCGTGTCTGAAGCATACATTGAAAAAACACCAACTCGTTGGCCGGCGACAGCCATGACGTCACTACCGGTGCGACTATAGTATAAATAGGCGCCGGGAGCTACACATCATTCTCTTCTTCGTCTTCATTGACTGTTCTGTTTGAAGCGTGCATTCCAAGGAAAAAGTAAGAGCTATGTATTTCATTATGGTGAGCACTAGCAGAGCATTTAGAAGGTGTGTGCGTCCGTGTCATCACTATTTGACACCAGATGACATACACGATCTACTGTATGTGTTGTTTGTTTGGGCGAAGAGCATGCACGCGATGTCCTCGAGGGGGCAATCTGCGTGCATTGCGAGTTTTTTCCAATG
>NW_015548335.1:376621-377857 GCF_001515605.1 Sinocyclocheilus anshuiensis
TATGCTTCAGACACGGGTCACGACGAGGCGTTCCCCATAGCGACCCCTAGAGGACGCAGTGTCTCGTTCCCTACTCAGGGAACCATGGTTACATAAGTAACCTGAGACGTTTTTCTTTATTTAAATTTGTATTTATGTTTTTTTATTTATTGCCCATAATATGAAAATAATTAACAGTTTATATCCAGCCAAAAATTGTAGGGACATTTTGTACGTGTGTGTGGTATTCCAAAAACATTTGCTTACTATACCTTTAAATACTCAATTGTCCCTTTGTACCAAAGATTTTCTGGAAAAAAAATCACGACCATGCTTTCTTTGTTTATACTTAATGTCCCGCTAACCTGGTGCTTCTTCTATGGACTTTTCTGATCGGGAATTGCCCAGCCAACCTGGACACCTCTAGAGCAGGCAGTGCTGTGACAATGTTGATTCAAAACAAGCAGAGGCTTTATTGCCATGTAAGGTAGCAGATCTCATTCCTGCCAGGTAGTTTCTGTAACAGTAGAACCTCTAAATGTGACTTTTGACTGTATTATGTTCTGTGATGCTCAAAGAGTGTCACCCCTTCCCACAGCACGTCTGCTCCCTATCAGACACAAACATACCCTTCACTGGCTGTAATGTCACGGCTCATAACGCTGGCTGTCGTCACACACGCCGTGTTGTTTTCAGCGGCGCTGCTTTGAGAAGGGGCTCTCCGGTTGGCACGTCATACAGTGGCTTTGTTGTTCGGTGAGTGCACGAGTCTATCTGTTACAGCACAAGGCCGTCTCTCATATGTCTTGTAGGCTGCAAGAGTCCAGTGAGAAGTTCAAGCAGAGAAATTAAACTCAAGGTCTTATTCCCTGACCGAAGTCACCAAACAATCAGGTGGCAAAACCCATATTTATATTTAGTTTAATATTTGGCCACTAAAAATAGAGTTACTTGAGTATTATTATTAATGTAGTATTCATTCATATTTTGAATGAGCTTTTATTTATATTTTCAGTTTTAATTCAGGTTAGTTTGATTTGGTAATTTTGTTATGTGTTTTTGTAATTTTTAAGTGTTTCATATAATATTTATATATTATATAATAATATTTACATATTTATATAATATAATATTTAATTGTAGTTACTTTTGGGTAAAACTATGCCGAAAAAAATACTGAGTGCACATTTAATGCTGCAAGTTGCTCTCATGGTATTATTATAGACCAGATTATAAAGCAACTTGCAGCATTAAATG
>NW_015548335.1:377867-403546 GCF_001515605.1 Sinocyclocheilus anshuiensis
CATACTGTACTTGGTCTACTTGGTCCTCAATATTAACCTTTTTTTTTATAATTTTATTTATCCATGTAGTCCCTCGTCATTTATAAGGTTATTTTGAGTGAATAGAATATTTTTGGTAGATTTACCTAACTTTATTTGCAGTTTAACTGCTCATGAGTTGTATAATGTTTGAATTAAATCCATGTATTACACACATTAACTTCTGTAACAGTTAACACGTCTCATGGTGTGGCGTAATTCACTTACAGTCCAGAAAGAAATTAATGAATATACTGAATGACACAGTAAGGTTAGACTTTGCTTGTCTTGGGCACTATTGCTCGTTGACCTCAGCTGGGCCTTTGAGTAAAGGATGTCCCGCTGTGATATCGCATGCAGTGGCAATAGGTATCACATTAAATGAGCTCCTTTATGTGACCAGATCCATTATGTGTCGTTTGACATCACTGCATGGCTTGATAAGTCTCCCAATTACGGCCCATCATTGCATCACACACTGAGATTCCACCCGAAATTCGAGAAAGGTCATGAGATCAGATTCGGTTGAAATGAAAGCGACCGTAATTATGTTTTTACTCGCGGTGGTTCTGGTTGGATGGTGTTCAATTGCGCTGTGGTCACAGATTGCTCTAGCAAACATGGCGACCAGGCCAAAGTAAACAAACATGCTGCCCTAACATCCACTAATCCAGCAAAACACGATGGATCACTTGATAAATGTTACGAAGGCTGAGATTTATGCTCTCATTTCTGGTCTTAGACACTCCTTCCTTAAGTGGCCTACTGAGAGGTAAATGAACAAACCAGACGAGTAAACGTTTTAGCCGTTAATAAAGTATTTTTTATGCTAACATGTTTGCTCAACTATTATCTGTAAATGAGCACATTCCCATGACCGCTTTGTTTTTAGTAAATTATATAATTACTGCAGACTAATTGTAACCCTGAAATAAATATTTTTTATATTTTTAGAAAAAAAAAATCTGTTTTTCTAATTAAGGACTTTTCCAGATGTCCCTAAAGGCAGCTGCTGTTATATTTAGCTAACTTCTGGGGACAATTTAGCTAAGTAAACCCACACACCCAATATGCATTATACCTAATTTCAGTTGAAATAACGGCCATCTGAGGAGGTCTTTTTATAAAGGATTTAGGCAAGCTTTAAAGGAATAGTTCACCCAAAAATAAATGTTTGCTGAAAATGTACTCACCCACAGGCCATCCAAGATGTAGATGAGTTTGTTTCTTCATCTGAACAGATTTGGAAAAATGTAGCATAACATCACTTGCTCACCAATGGATCCTCTAATGTAAATGGGTGCCGCCAGAATGAGAGTCCAAACAGCTGATAAAACATCACAATAATCCACAAGTAATCCACACCACTCCAGTCCATCAATTAACATCTTATTAAGCAAAAAGCTGCATGTTTGTAAGAAACAAATCTATTATTAAGGCATTTTTCATTTCAAATGAATCCTCTATCCATAATATTGCTTTCTGCAGTGATAAAGTTATCTTGTTTGAAACAGGAGAGGAATATGCACAGATCAAACACGTTTATAAGCAGTCCAAAACAGTTCTAAACCAATATGTAGGTGGATTTTGATGCAAGAGGAAAACAGGAGGAAGCATTATTATGGATTATGGATTGGTATTGCCCAGAAGTGATTGATTTGATGGATTTGTTTCTTACAAGCATGCAGCTTTTCACTTCACCAGATGTTAATTGATGGACTGGAGTGACGTGGATTTCTTGTGGATTACTGTGATGTTTTTATCAGCTGTTTGGACTCTTATTCTGACGGCACCCATTCACTGCAGTTGCATTTGTGAGCAAGTGATGTAATGCTAAATTTCTTCAAATCTGTTCCGATGAAGAAACAAACTCATCTACATCTTGAATGGCCTGAGGGTGAGTAAATTTCAAGCAAATTTTCATTTTTTTTGGGCCAACAATTCCTTTAAAAAATGCATTGCATATTCAGGTTTGTCTCATTTGTATTCAAGCATAAAGTGTGGGGATACATATTTTTATTTGTGGATGAAATCCCCACAGCAACTAAAATATAAACTCTTTCAAACATGCATGTAACATTAGAGATATTTCTTAATTCTCTGACGACCGCTCAGAATGTGAATTGCCGGAAACGTTGCGAGGGTTCCTGCCACAGGTGCGGGTTCAATAATCATACAATCCCATAGCGGGACTCTCATTAATCAGTATATGATGGCAAAACCTGTCTGAGAACTTTTTTTTAATGACACACGTATTGATGAATGAACTCCAGATGGAACTAATGAGAGTCATTAGCACTCTTTGTATGGCTGATTTTAATTATCAAAGCCAAACAAGTATGAAATATAATCGAAACACTATCAATGTTATGGTATAACATTGCATGTTTCGATCATTTACAGATTTGTTGTCACAATAGTTCCGATCAGTCCTTATAATTGTTTCATTCTGTTGTGAGTGATTCATAATGTCAAATTAAGAAAATGTGTTAACGTCATTAAACAAATGCAATGGTGTTAAACATTTAATTATACGTTTGTACCTATTTTGTATTTTCTTGAAAAAAAAGAAATTGCATAACACTAAAACTTGTTTTTAGAGAATATTTTACACAAGAAAATAAAAATTTCCCATTTTTTTAAAAACGTTGTCATACAGTTTTGCAATTTTGACTATTGAGTCAATATTGGTGCCTTCATTCTGATGTTGGTCGCCTCGATGTTCAATTGAATCCAATTTCGCATTTAAAAGCAACTGAAAGACAACACGCTCTATACCTCATATATCAGAGCGATTACGTACGACCAGCAGCTGCCGGCTCTGATGACTGTATGTTTTCCATTCCAAGGGAAACAATAGATAGTGACCACAGAGTTACCAGTGAACTTGCAAGGAAATTTGATCACATTGTAGATAGTGGACCTCCATGTTGAAATAGATTCAGGCATTGTGATTATGAGATACAAACACATTTCCCGCACTACTGCAGATAACTATATGACATCACATCCCACTGTGAGCCCTCAGATACCGTGCATTAAAAAAAAGAGCTCCATGGAATTTCCATAATGGCTGTGAACTTAATGATCACAGGAAGTCAGTGGTCTACAACCTACAATCAGCATAGTGATGGAGAAGAAGCCTATGTACAGTACAAATAATGACACTATGATGTATGATGTTACGGCATGAGGTCACAATTTATTTCACAATTTAACATATACATTTGCATGAAATTGTAAAGATTGTTGGCTTGTGACAAATTAACCTAAATCTCTGTGTGTGTGTGTGTGTGTGTGTGTGTGTGTGTGTGTGTGTGTGTGTGTGTGTGTGTGTGTGTGTGTGTGTGTAACAGTGTGTAACAAAGACATGCTATGAAGTGTTAGCACCAATTAAACTAAATGAAAATCAAAACCATGACTCTGACTAGGCTAACTCCTTTCTACAAAAGGTCAGATTGTTATGTTTAGAATTATTAAATGTATTAAAATAATATATACTGTACACTGAATTAGTAAAATACAAAATGGAATAAATAGTCCTGCTTATGCAATTCTAGTACCTTAAACAAAACTAAATATATGTAAATATTTGAAGTTTTGGCAAATCAAGTGCTTAATTATTCCTATTATTAATTAATAAGTATTAATAATAATAATAATAATTAATAATAATATAAAATCAATATATGCCATGTACATACAGTACATTGCAGAAATCTTGTTAGCTAATATGTTTTTACTTGTTTTCCAGTAAAAATATTTAAACATCCTTAAAATTGCATTAGATATTGAGAATATATCAACATTTATATAAGTCAACATTTAATTTAAAACATTTTCCAGTGTGGGGAAAAGAAAAATGTTGTGATAATAAATATTCAGCTTAACTAAAATAAACTAAAGCCAACTAAACCTATAATTTTAAGTTGAGCACAAACACATTTTTTTGTTGAAATGTCACTATTACTTATTCTAATGTTGAATTTTAAGTTGTGATAACTATATTCAGTTCATAGTCAGTGTTGTTTTAGTATATTTTAGTATATTATGTCTTTTGTTATTTTTAATTCGTTTTTATTTTCTGTTTTCTTTCTGATTTTGAGGCAAATTTTCAGCCATTGTGATTTTTTTTTTTTTTTTTTTTTTTTTAAGAACTACATATACATATGAAATTTTACTTTCCTTGTTGCCTTGGAAACTAGCTGAAATAAGTTTTATTTACTTTTTGTTTCATGCCACTTCATGTTTATTTTGTATAATACAAAAATTAAGTAATGAATTTATTTAAAGTAAATAAAGTTTTAGTTTTAGTTAATGACAATAACCCTATTATTATACAATTTTGTGTCTCATGTACATTTATTTTGTTTTAAGAGTGTTTCCAGATCGGAACTGGAAGTTTCAGGGAATTTTTGGTTTGTTTATTTGTTTGTTTGTTTTAGCCAGTTTTGCATGCAATATGCATATGCACAGACAGTGAATAGAAGGTACTAGGTCATTTGGTCATCACCTCAATCATGCAGATGTTAACATGTGGTCAGTCCAGGAGAGTTGCAATTGCAGAAATCACAGGATTTCTAGGAGCCGGTATACCATTAGATTAGCTGTGCATCACCAAAGGCCTCTTTAAATGCAGACGTCCAGGACTGGTCTCTCTGTGGGGCGGTGTTCAGGTCATGATGTGAGATGGAGGGATTAGGCCTCAGGTCAGTCTCCGTCTTCTCCACTACTTGAGACACCGGTTGAAAATTGGCGGTTGTTTGCCGCTGCTGGATCCAAACGTGACAGGTTTGAGTGTCCAGGGTCCTGAGCTCTAGTTAACAAGCTGAGGCCCACACCTATATTGTGGGAAGTGTTATCTGTCAAAACTTAAATCCATCCTGGTCTCTAAGGTAATAAGACCTTTACCCGTCCAAACTTTACTGACTGCTCCTAGTAGAAATCGGAGATTCGTCCCCGATGAATTCATAAGGACCGTAACAAGACCTTTGTTCTGAGAATCCAGAATGGTGAGTAATGCATGAATCTGATCAGCATAGACATATTTATGCTTAGACAACTTAAATGGCATGCTTAGATCACAAATGATGTGTTTTTATTGATACAATAGGGAATAAAAGTCCTGATTCTTATGTACAAAGGGACACTTTCCAGCCTGTTATGATACATTGCTTTATTTTCTAACTAAGTGGCTACATGACTGAAACATAATATTTGTATTTTCCACAAAATAAGTTTTGAATGATGTTTCAACTTATTTGCAAGTGACAGTGAGTTTTAGACATGCTTGCTAAGCCCTGTTGGCTTACGACTCTTAACTCTGAAGACCCAAGCTGTTTGTGCTGTAGATGTGAATGATACCTCAAATCATGTGGCCTGTCTGTCTATCTATCTATCTATCTATCTATCTATCTATCTATCTATCTGTCTATCTTCTTGAGCCGCAAACCAGCATTATAATAATTTCTGAAGGATCATGTGACCCTAAAATCTGAAATAATGATGCTGAAAATTCAGCTTTGCATCACAGCAATAAATTGCATTTTAAAATATACTGAAATAGAATAGTTATTTTGAATTGTAATATTTCATAACATTACTGGTTCTACTGTATGTTTTATAAATCGAATACAGCCTTAGTGACGTTCTATAAGAATATTTTGCTAACATGCAAGCTCAGAAAATATTATTTCTTTTGTTCTCTGAACATTCAAAAGGTCTAGTTTTTTTTTCTTGGTTATATAAACATTTAGGGAACATTCTATTAAAATTTTGCAAACATTAGGAGAATGTTACTTTTGAATGTTCTCTGAAACAAGTAGTAGCATTTAAAAACATTAGATAAACATCCAAAAGAAACATGAATGATGCATATATAACATTTTTGAGCTAACGTTTTGAGAACATTATTAAAGACCAGATAACTTTGAACGAACGTTCTATGAATAAACCTTACTGGAAGAATGTTCGTTCATAACTTTGAGAGAACCTTGCAAGAACGTTAGACCAAGTTCTTCCTCCATATTTTTCCAGTAGCCTACAGATATCTAAACATTCTTAAATCGAGATAAATTTACTTGAGAAACAAAATGACACAAAATGAAATATGAAGTCTTGTTTTCTGAAAACAATTTGTTTAAAACAAGAAAAGATATCTACCATTGGGGTCCTTTTAAATTAAGTTTATTTTTCTGACCCTGTTGGCGGACATGTTTTCTTGTTTTGCAACGTGATCTCATGATAATTCGTATGTATTTTACGTAAAATGTGACATGCCGTGTTTCTGGTGAGGTGTTTGAATGATGCGCGCGCGCCTTCATGAGTTCTCGTAGTGGATCGGGAAAATTATCTGGTTAATATATTTTCATCGATTAGCAACTTAAATTCTGCTCTGCACCTCACACAAACCTACTGTATTCCGCCAGACAGGACTGCGGCTGCAACGCATCGTCATTTGGATTACTTTTGGTACTGCTTTTGACATTTTTGCAATAAATAAATGATTGTAATTGCATGTATCATGTCCAATATGTTTTTCTTATACTGTACAGAAATGTTTAGGTTTATAGGTAGGAGTGGGATTAGCGACTATACAAATATGTTAATGCTATATTGTAACTAAAATGGTTATTTTCCTGCATATTTCGGTCAATTGCGTTTTATATCCTTTTATATTCACTATAAAATGGGTAGGTTAAGGTTTGGGGGTAGGTTAAGGGATCTAAAAATCTAAATTGCTTATTAATAAAATGATAAAAATGCATATTCGCTGTAAAATGGGTAGGTTTAGGTTTGGGGGGGTAGGTTAAGGGGTCTAAAAATCCAAATTGCTTATTGATAAAATGATAAAAATGCATATTCGCTGTAAAATGGGTAGGTTTAGGTTTGGGGGGTAGGTTAAGGGGTCTAAAAATCTTAATTGCTTATTGATAAAATGATAAAAATGCATTGATATGAATATCTTAATGATACAAAAGATACGTAAATATTTGTACGTTTTTTAGCTAAAAATACGTAGCGATTTGTACGTTTCAAACGTTGAAATACGTCTAAATTGTACGTTTTAGCACCAATAAAAACATACAAAAATGTAAGTTTTGTGCTTGTAAATATTACGTATTAATAGCTACGTATAAACATGAGACCAGGCTGTGTTTTAAGCAAAAACTCTCACAATTTTGGTACATTTTCAGAAAATAAGATGGCATGTCATTTTGTTATATATTTGTATTGGAAAAGGAGACAAAACTACTAAATATGAAAATCAGTTTTTGCAACTCTAAAACCTGTATGTATGTAGGAAGTTAATCAATGGATAAATTATGTCTTGCATGTCTCTTTTTTTATTTAGAAGTGCTAAATGTAGTAAAGACTTTCATGCAACAGTAATTATACACTTAGCACTTTACAGCGACCATCATGCTGTAACTTTAATTACGGGATTTTCCTATCAATAGCCCTTCAGTGGTGCAGTACACATCAATAACTCGCTGCTTCTCGAGGCCTGAGCAGGTTGGCTTAACAACACATGCCCCGGGTAGACAGTTTCCTTTATTCTCTCAACAACGAAGTCATTTCCTCTTGACTTCTCTTTTGAAAATACTTACTGGTCTTGAATCGAATCCAAGTTTTGAGGACCCCTGGTTCTGTCCTGCTTTCATGTGACTCCAGGCAGTTCATAACACAAATGAATAAAGGAGGAAAACAGCAGATGCACGACTAGAGGCCCGACCAGGCTACTGCAAGACAAGCCAGACATTTGAAGATCAGTCACAGTAATGAATCAGTGCCTATGAAGAAAACCTGAAATCTGCTGTACTGTGATATGGTACTGATTTCATAACAACACTGACCAAATCAAGGTCGACGGCATATCTAATCCGCAAATTCACACATACACAAACACAAAAAACTAATTAAAAAAAAAAAATGACAGTCCATGTTTTTAAAATGTATTTGTCTATGTGGAACATTTTTGGAAAAACTAAATAAATAAATTAAAGTAACAAGTATATTTTAGACTATGATTTTAGATTTTGCATAAAAGTAAATAAAAATAGACACATTTAAGATATATGAAACAAGTCTAAATATCTTACACAATATATCTTCTAATTAATATTAAAAATAATACATGTGAAATTAAATTTAAGGGTTTATATACTGTATATATATATATATATATATATATAGTGACGAGCGTCCCGAAGCTTCATCAGCGTCGCCACTTTTACATTGTAAATTAAATTGTAATTATAACAAAAATATAAATCTATCTATCTATACATACAGTATATATTTACAATTCTATAATTATAAATTATTTTTCTTGCATTTTTGCAATGTTTTATCAGCTGAATGATTAACATATCTCATACACAAACTAAAGCCCACTGAGCGATTAATCTAAGCATTAGTCATTTAGTCATTCATCCAGTCATTGCTGCAATAGTAGATACGTTAGACCCAAACAATAAAAAATAAAATACAATCATAAAAACACAGTTACAGTGCACTCGTACTAACACACTGCTGTGTAGTCATGTACTTGCCTGTTCCCTTTCGCTAGCCTCATTATTCTGATGCTGCCTTGATGACAAGACCAGATGTGGATTAATAAACACTCTGAGGCCCTTTGAATGAACCCTGCGTTTTATTTTATGCAGTTCACTCATGAATACATCTTCAAGGCATAGATACAAGAGTTTCTTAAAAATCGAAGACCAGAAATAGAGCACATGGGCTGCTCATTGCATGTTTTGCATTAGAGATACTTTATATTTCATGTCTCTTTATCAGGATGATGGCTAGGCTCGTCTCGGTCCTCCAACCACACGAAGTTGAGCTAAAAATACATTCGTGCACAACAGCCAGACCACAATACGCCCATTGCATGTGCTGAAATGATTTCGCATGGATTGACGTTGCCTGCAAACTGCATTTCTAAATCACATGTATTGCAACTTTTCCATGTTTCTACTCCAAACTGCAAGGAAGATACACATTCTGAACAGGAAGTATGACAGTAACTTTGACACAGAAATATTTTATGTCTGTTGAATTCTGTGGTTGCACTGACCTCAAATAGACATGCGTTTCTTCTGATTAATGAGTTTTTATGTAAAGCAGGTCCAATCAGACCTGCTGGATAGAAGAAAAATGGTAAGTAAATCTTGCTAGGAAAATTCAAGTCTATTCATCATATCAGCTATTTAATCAGAGCGATGGAAATATTCATAATATTTTATTTTCAGATGCAGCAAGACAAAAAATAAATATGAAAAGTGTTGCATCTTCACAAATTCACACTTTCAGGTGAAGCTGCATTTGTTCCAGGGAAACCGAGTTCATTTTCCCACTTTGGAATCTGTGTGATTAAGCAACAGCAACTTGGATTATTACATGGAAAAAGTCTTCACTTAATGATTATTAGATATGATGCATGAAAATAAATGTGATTCAATCCTGCTGGAATTTTAACTGAGATCAGGTCTAGAATTAAAACGAGCCGTACAGTTTATTTTACATCTAAGTTTGTCTTAATGTTTAATTTCAGATTTATAGATATGTATCCAAAAACGGTAAGTATCTCTCTCTCTCTCTCGCTCTCTCTCAATTCAATTCAATTTCAATTTAAGAGTGCTTTATTGGCATGACAAAAATTATACATTTGTATTGCCAAAGCAACTGCAGCTAGACTGCTTACAAATAGTGCACATATGTATTAACAGAAAGAAAAAGAATAATAATAGTAATAATAATAATATACGAAAAAGTATTAATCATGTAGTGCAAAATTAATTACAAATGTACGTAAGTATATAAACTAGAAATAAAAATGAAATAAGGGATTAGACATATTTACAGAAGCAAAATATACATCTAAGTAATATAATACAGTAATTTGGCGTAATATAATCTACATGTGCTGGAAACAGGTCAGGGCAGATTGAGAGTTTTCTCTTCTATGGTGACAGGCAGATACAGTACATATTGAGCAGCAAACACAGCAGTTCTTGTGTTCTCCTAACAGATGTGGCAGTTTCTCCTGGTTTGAAAGAGTTTTAAATGTCTGATGGATCTGCTGTATTTTATCATAGAACACTGTCCTTATATCTGTGTATTTGGGGCATTCTGTTAGGAAGTGCAGTTCTGTTTCCATCTGATTCAGATCACAGTGTGAACACAGTCTCTGCTCCGGTGGCAGCCATGTTTTTCTGTGTCTGCCCGTCTCTATCATCAGCTTGTGTCCGCTGAGTCTGTATCTGGTCAACGTGCTTCTCAGTTTCTTATCTGACACTGTGTACAGATACTCTGTCATACTGTACTCTCTCTTTAGGGCCAAGTAGCATTGCACTTTACTCTGCTGTTGTGTTTGGGTTTGCCAGTGAGTGATGTAGTTCTGTTTGATTTGTGCAGTAATCTGATTGATTCTGATGTTGTGATTCAATGCATCAGTCGATGTTAGTGAAGCATCAGGACTGAAGATCTGGATCAACTGAGGGAAGGTCTCTCTCTCTCTCTGTCTCTCTGTCTCTCTCTCTCTCTGTCTCTCTCTCTCTACAATATTTTTGCTGGATTAATATTCCTTAATTACCTATTTAATTTGTATATACAATTTAAAGGCCTCTGGTGAATGAAATTCGTTTTCTAATATCATCATCAACATATGGTTCATTTTTAACTGCACTTAGTGGCTTTTTTCTTCTAAAATTCCTATCAAAGAATAATAGATGCACACACACACACATATATATAGTGTAGAATATAGAGGGGGAAAAATATATATATATTTTTTTTTTTCTCTGTATATACTACACTATATATGTGTGTGTGTGTGTGTGTGTGTGTATATATATATATACTCATACATTGCGTCTCTTGTTTAAAAAAAAAAAAAAAATTCTTGTAGCAAATCACCCACAGGGTGACATTTTGTCCATTCTGGCCAAATGCATAAGAAAGCTGACTACAGTTGTGGTTCTGCGGTATGCAGTCAATCTTTTATCAGTTTAGACCACCAAACCAATAACTTTTACACCCAAACCCATGTCCCACAGCCACGGATCTCCAAAACATCCATCTTTCTATCCTCTTCCGCTATTTAGCACCTCTTTAACACTGTTTCTGCCCCATTTCAGACCGGTCTCCAAACACACAGACAGCACAGAGCCCCGTGCACGAGAGAACCTCACCAGCCCTGTCATGAAGCACACACAGCGCTCATGAACATCTGCTGGACAGCGCTGAGGCGGGTGGTGGGCTTCTCTGCAGTGACCGCTGGAGAATGGAATGCCATTGAGTCTTAACTGATTACAGCCAACAGGCCCAATGGCATGAGCCGCATCACGTCACCCAACACATATGGTGTAGGATTCTCATCCGCAATGACCATCGGCTATCGGGTGTCCACGGACGCTTTTTTTCATTCCTGGAGAAAGCAGGCTGGTTTAGCGAGAGCTACATGTGTTCATGTGCTTATGGATGATCTAGTATATATAGACTGAGTCAAATCTGTATGGAAAATTATTCATAATTTCCACGGATGGTTCAGATGGTTCAGCTCATACGTGTTTGGCGTATTGGATGATAAAAAATTATTAAGTCTCGCCTGCAAATGAGAAATTATGTATTCTGGAAGAAATAATGAGGCCAGTCTTTCTCATCATAATTGCAAGCAGATTGGAAAGCCGTGGAAACTTTGCTCTTTTATAAATATATATCCTAATTACTGTTAATACACACCTGATGGGAAAAATTGGGAGAACTAAGCCTTTGGAACATACTCAATCATATATCACTTCAGATTGTGGTTCGGTATTTGAAGATAGAGTAACTTTATTTTATTTTTGAAATTTTTACTGTATGTTTTTAAAGTCTTGTATGGTCACCAAGGCTGCATTCGTTTCATCAAAAATACAGTAAAAACAGTAATATTCTGAAATATTTTTATGATTTAAAATAACTGTTTTCTATGTGAATATGTTTTAATAATGTAATTTATTCCTGTGATCAAAGCTGAATTTTCAGCATCATTAGTCTTCAGTGTCACATGATATTTCAGAAATCATATGATGATTTGCTGCTCAAGAAACATTTCTTATTATTATCATCAATGTTTAAAACAGCTGTACTACTTAATATTTTTTTATGAAAACCATGATACTTTTTTTTTTCAGGATAGTTTGGTGAAAGTTCAAAAGCACAGCATTAATCCGATATAGAAATCTTTACTGTTTACTTTTACTTTTGATAAATTTAATGCATCCTCACTGAATAAAAGTATTAATTTTCTACACAAACCTTGGTACATAAAGGGAGGAGATCAAGTCTTATTGCAACATCTATACTTTCTATTGGCTGAATCCGTTTCAATAAATTACAACCCAACTTAGAAATGACCTAGATATTTCACATCATCAGCCGTTCTTTTCCCAGACAAACGACTGAAAGTTTTGCAATTATGCAAATATGGAAGTGTGGAAAAGCAAATGACAGACAGCTACACATTGGACTTCATTTAAAAAGGCCTGTAAAAAAATGCAAATGGAAAAGGAAGCTAGCGTTTTTTGCCAAAGGACAGGACAAGACCTTAGGTCACACTCTCTCCAGGAAAGCAAGACTGGACACGTTTATGAGAAGGTCAGGAGTGTTACCTCACAGCACCTTGTGTATGCTCATGTTCTCTTGCCCTGCGTTTGAGTGGCTGCTCATGTCAGATTCATAAAAGTGAGCCCTAGTTATCTGGGGTCAGCCAAGAAGCAAGTCAAACACAGCAAAGCCGTTGGCATTTGCAGATGGTACAGCCCCGCAGCCAGCTGAAACAAATGCCTGCCTGATAACACACATATACACATTCTTAGACACTCTGGCATTGATAATCAAACCCACAAATCCACACACACAAAAGAATGGATTCACACTCATCTGTGGGAACACAAACACACACACACACACGAACAAGACCCCTGGAAGACTTCCGACTTGGCCTGCGCGGAAGCCAGTATGGTTTGCTGCAGAGAGCTGGTGTGTTGAAACTTCATTGCATGCTTCAACGTGAGTAATACTTTTAATTATGGGTGTTCTGATTGTATGTAGTTTATTTCCTGGGGCTGATTCCAGATATTGGGTCATTCTCGCTGCGCGAAAGGCAAAATCTGTTCACGATTTAAATTCCTGGAGGAAGAAAATATATAACGATTTATTTTTTTATTATTTTTGCAAGGTCATTAAATGTATGTGACATATATTTCAAAGCAAATTAACTTTGTTTAAAACTTGAAATGCACGCTAAGAAAAGTGTCTTTTGGGGGTTAACTTAAAAAAAAAACACATGGTACACATGGTTCCTGGTATTCTCTACATTTACTAAAAAAAATAAGAGTTTAAATCATGGGATGGATGGATGGATGGATGGATGGATATTTAAAATACATTTTCATTTGGAATATACATATATAGTAAAACAATATATATTTTTTTTAATTAATAAAAAATAAATAGATAGATAAACATATATATATATATATATATATATATCTATATATATACAAATACATACGGTATTCTCTACATTTACTAAAAAAAATAAGAGTTTAAATCATGGGATGGATGGATGGATGGATGGATGGATATTTAAAATACATTTTCATTTGGAATATACATATATAGTAAAACAATATATATTTTTTTTAATTAATAAAAAATAAATAGATAGATAAACATATATATATATATATATATATATATATATATATATACAAATACATTAATATATAAAACATTAGAAAATGTTTTAATAAAATAAGAATATGAAGTAATAATAAAATAATATAAAAATATTTTTTTTTTATATAAAATATAAAATTTCAAATTCAAAGACTGATTAGTAGATATCAATTGCATTAATATATAAATCTAATAAGATAAATCTAACAAGTAATATAATATAATATAATATAATAGGTCAAAGTTCATCTCCCCAAAGGCCCAGAGCTGTGAGTGCAAAACAGAGTCAGTGTCACCTTAGCTTAGCCAGCTGAGGTTAAGATGGCTGAGGTCAAGGTCAAGGGTCAGATGCAGTTAAGCAGAGGACAACAGAAGCACAGTACTAGCATTAATCACCCCCGCCTCTCTAAAGCACTACACGACTCTCCCTCTCTCTGGGCCTCTGAGTTCCCCTGTCCTTGACCGCTCTCTTACTCAGCCCACAGTAACCTGCTGCCCAGCCAGAGGAAACACAGGCCTGCATTGACATCCAGCATCTAGACCACTGACTGTACCACAGTCATCCACTTCTACCCCAGCAGTCCACATGCTGGCTCACTGCATCAATAGGGCAGCAGAGACTTATTGACAAGCCCTTGGCACCGGTGGACCGGTCCACTACGGAGTGTGGATTTAAAATGACAGCATTAATGCAGCAACACTGTTCGTGACTGGGCAGCAGAGACTGAATTCTGACCTGCTGCATCAGGCTAATCGGCACAGCCATCAGGGGTGCATCTGCAGAGCAGGAAGAAGCGATTTCGGAGGATTCCGGGAAGGGGGACTAACATTAGTTTGTGTTGATGAGGCAACAGGGCAGGTGTTGCCCCGTTCTGTTGCTCCACCTGCTGCTGTCCGTCAGCCCCGGAAGCGCATGCTGCACATTCTAATGCTGTCACCCTAGCCAGAGTTTCCTCGCTTTGCAATCTCAAATATTATATACTTGCTTCCTATACGGAAAAACGATCCTCCATGACCCACTGTCCTCCAGGCCGGTATCAATCCCAGTAGGTTTATCTCTCGGCTGGACTGTTTGTTTTGGTAAAGCCACTGCACTCACATGGTACCGCATGGGAAAGCGATTTCCCACAAACCCAACCTTGACAGTTCATTGCTGCCTTAGATGGGCGTCCCAGAGCCAGCTTCTGTCATCCGATACTCCATGCAGGAGAACTGGGGTTTTGGAAGTGCTCCCTCGATGTAGCGAGAGGGCTCGTTAAATTAACGAAACACTCTATGATCAGCGCATTTTTTACAGCACTGCATGCCAGGACCGGTTCATGCAGAGCCGTGCTTTATCATCATCATTCTTGTATGAAATAAATGAGCAGATTGAGCATCTAAAGCTTCAGTTTTAAACAAGATTATCCTGAGATCTCAGTCAACATGAAATGCAGTTTGCAACTAATTTGACTTCTGTAATTGTAAGTGAAATGCATCAGACTGATCAAGGAGACTGAACTATGAAAATTTACTGTAGGGATGGATTTTGATTTTATTCATCAGGAATTGATTGGATTGTGAAAAACGGGCGTTATATATCAGAATGGCGCCAGGTTTGGAGGGGAAGGGTTGAAAAATAAAAGGAATTCATGATGTCAGTTGAAAAAGGAGTTTTTTTCAGATGAGGAATATTTCATTACGTTTTGATAAAAGATTATGAACGCCAGCAGTTTTTCTTTGCAAAAACATGCGGTAACAAATTGTGTGCATCAAATAATATGCATCATGTATATCAATTCTGATGTCCTGTTTAATAACCTAAAATATTGATATCATGTTTTACATAAAATATTCTTTAACAATAAATTTAATGTCAAATTTCTGAATCTATCTATTCAGAATCTGCCTTTCAATTCTATATATATTATATTATATTATAAATTATTATATTTTATACATTATATTTTGAATTAAAATAGTATATATGATATCTATATTTTATTTTATTTCATATAAATAAAATTGTTACATTATACATCTACAACATCCTGTGCTGTAATATTATATTTATATTTATATATATATATACAGTGGGTACGGAAAGTATTCAGACCCCCTTACATTTTTCACTCTTTGTACTCTTTGTGCCATTTGCTAAAATAATTTAAGTTAATTAATATACTTTGCTTTCATGTTCATTGCTTTAAGTATTAATCCAGCATTTGCCAAATTCATGAATTTAACTGAACTGAATTGGAATATATTAGGCATTTTTGAATCAAATCTAAATGGTGGAAAGCGTAGTGCAATGCATTATATACAAATCTGTTTTGTGCAGTTCAAGTTTAGATAAATGAATGTGCAACTGTGACGCAATAACCTGTTGTTACGCCACTTCTGTTTTTCTTTTTGAACTAAAAAAAGGACATCACAGTCCTTGATCAAACAGTCCAGTCCTTGGTCAGACTGCAGCAAGATATCAAACACTGGCGCCATATCTACAGTGAGAAAAGTCTGAAGAAAGTCAACCAGACAGACGACTGTGACTCTGTCATGCAAAGGGCCCTGGCAGGGAAGGAAGTCGACTGTGGGGGGAGGAAGAGCTCTAAAACCGTATGCCTGTTTACAAGAATCGCCACAATTACCACAAAGCCCCTCCATCCCAGAGTCCCGTGAGGCAGTCGCATCTGGAAGGAGAGATCCGGCCAGGGCAAAAGTGTTTTCCCAGAGATATCAGTGAACAGACACTCTCCCGCACAAGTTAACATACACAGATGCACACCAGGCCAGTGAGAATGGTTTTACATCTTAACATGTGCCCTGCTCCATCATTTTGAGTGCATGGTTTGTTTGCAGAATTATTTCGATTTTTATACACTGAATGAAAAAGAAAGTCTTTGCTTTAGTGATGTAATTATGAAGTCAATCATTTAGTGTAGCCTAAATGGTCGTTATATATATAATTATTCTCTTTTTAAAATGAGAATTTAATTAAATATGTGTTAAACAATTAAGAATAACAGATTAAGTAAAGGATGCGTAATATAGTGCATACATATTTTTTTTTAATAACGAAAGCTTTATGGACATTGAACTACTTTCCTGAGGTAAACGTAATGTCGCGTGACATGTTGTTCACAACAAGCTGGTTTAATAACGTTTTTCCGAGCTGGAAACATTGAATGGACGATTACATTACATACATATTGTATTTTATCTTTCTGTATATGCTCTGATGTTCAGTCATGTATTTTTTTCGTGATATAGCTAGTGGCAAAACTAAAGAGATGATTAGTTCACGTGCATTTCGAGCAGCGTTTGATTTGAGGCGACAATAGCGATCTGCTACGCCACATTAAGGAGCATCAAAAGTGCATTTATTGTTTGAATTTCGTGAGGAATTAGCATACTTTGATAGATTAGACATTGTTTCATCGTTATAATCGCGTTTTTGTTACCCCAACAAACGGCTCATTGCATCTTATGACTCAAAATAATAGAGCAAGTCACATGATGGGATTCTGGTAAATTGGGACACTTTTTGTCATTGAGATGCCTGGGGGCAAAATGTAACTCATTCTTGTGTTCTTGTACACTGTAAAGACCTGTCTAGTCTTCATGAATTTATTATCTTTGGCCCAGTAGCTGATGTGTGTCGGATCAGTCAGGTTGTGGGCTGGGAGAGAACTACTCTACCTCCACATACACTCTCAGGAGGCCCAGGCTGGTTCTGGTGTCAGGGAGTTCCCTGCCGAGAGCCTGCACCCATGTAAAATAATCACTGGCCCGTCCCATTCCAGGCATTGCAGACACTGGAAAGAATGCCGCGATGAAAGTTGTGATAGGTTCAGGCAGGATGAATGGCATTCTCAGGGACTGTGGAGAAGATTCTGGGATGGCCTGGAAGAGTCTGCAATGGCAATGAGGGTTAGGGAGGGTTAACATACAAGGGATATCCAAATATTGAATGTACCCTGGTAGTACGGACTGTCCTGTCCTGTTTGCTTACACTGAGCATTAGGACGGGCATGGAAAGGATCGCTGAGGGCAGGCTGTTCTGATATTAGCCCCCAATGAAACTTTAGAGCAATGCATAAATCAACCGCAGCCATGCTGTAAAATGCAACATTCCTATAGGTGAGCCATGTACATTTGAGCCATAACATACATGATATGCCACTGTGTCAGAGTATGTGCATCATTCAGATTAGAATTGCAAATGTTTCTTTATTTGAACTGAATCTGATCTTGAGGTAGCATACCGGATGTGGAACTACAATTTTAATTTGAATGTAAAGAAGCAGATTAAAAGTTAATTGAATACTCCAAGTTCATGTGACAGTAATTTAGACATAGTTTGTCAAGCCACACTTCAAATATTGGCTTGATAAAGCCTAATTTTAAAGTTATGAGAAAAGTTTATCAAGTCTTGAAACTTGAAGATTTATAGGCATTATGGACAGAATGTATGGATGGAAGGTTGGATGGGTATAACTTGAATCATTGCATTTTTATTTTTTATTTTACTGTAAAAAAATAAAATTTGGTGGTAAAATGATTTATTATTAATAATATTAAGTATTATTGTGTACTTGTGATGTAGACAAAACTACGTTGCTAGCATAATATACAAGCAGATTATATATTTAAAGCAGTAATTTTTGTGGTTTAATAATTACTGACACTAGTCCACATTTTGATTTGAATTTGATTCATTTTACAGCCCTACTTTTGATTTAATAATCCAAAATTGTGTTATTAAACAGTTATCATACAGTGAATTCCATTTTTACGGTTGGAAAATTCTGTCATCATTTACTTATCCTTCACTTGTTCCAAACCTGTATGAGTTTCTTTCTTCTGCTGTAGAAGATATTAAAATATCAATAGAAGATATTTTGGAGAATGCTGGTAACTAAACAGTTGACGGTAGCCATTGAGTTCCACAGTATATTTTCCAGACTATGGAGGTCATTGGCTACCGACAACTGTTTGGTTACCAACTTTCTTCAAAATATCTTCTTATATGTTCAACAGCTCAAATAAATTCTTACAAGTTTGGAACAAATGAGGGTGAGTAAATAATGACAGTTTACATTTTTGGGTGAGCTATCCCTTTAAGAGCAATGCATAGTCCACACTCCTGCAGCATGCTGAGACAGGCATGAGACAGACAATGTCTAACAAGTGCCCTCAACATAAGCTGGAGCAATGGACCAGTTTCTAGGTTAGTGGAGAACAGAATTAATACTGGCAGTAAATGAATCACAAAGTCATATGAGGAAGATACTCAAAAAATATGTATTGTAATTGAACAATCACCTGAATGGCATGAAACAAAATTTGAAACAACAACAATAAAAATAAAATGATACACAAAATATGAATTCTCTGTTGTCTTTGGTTTTCTTCTCTTATTCTTTTAAGATTTGTTTTCTCTCCATGTTTTTCTTAAACAATTTAATGTAAGTTATCTACGCTATCTCTGTGTACGTAGATTTTAGTAAGACTTTTATTTGACTTAGCTGTATTTTGAACAACTCTTAAGCTTCACTGTCTCTTTAATTTTTGAGTTTAGGATTCTTATTCTATTTTGCTTTTAGCGTTATTACTTTCTATACCGTTTAGACAAACCAAATAAACCCTTAAACAAGATACAATGTTATATACCCAAAATCCAAACAAATTGGAACTTCTTGACACAACTAAAATGTTCAAATAAAAATAAAAATAAATCCAAAATTTACATCCGACTCACATTCAATATCATTCAATAAACAATACTCATGAGGTATGTTTTTTTCATTTTGTTCTGTGTTAGTGTTAGTTCCACTTTCCGTCCTGGAATGAACGAGTGATTTCAAGCTTTGTTGCCCTGTTTCAGATGGATAACTTCTCTCTTCCAATCTTTTCCTTTCAGGTATCACATCGCTGTGCACGGAAGCTGGTCCAGAAGAAGACTGAGTTTCAGGTAAGTATCCTGGTTCAAGTAAGTATTCTTCATGCGTACTATCAATGACATTCACTTCAAACTCCTTAACGAATCTCATAGGAATGGTTTTGGAAATGGGCTCAATTTCTTGCACAAGATATTCATCGTCCTCTCCATCATAATCCAGACATTGCTCTGAACTTTCTGGTCCTTCATCATTTACTTCTCTCAGAATTGTTCGTCCTTTTTGCAGCTTTTGTGTGATTTTCTCTTCCTCCACAGATGGTGACAAGAAACCACAAGGCAATAACAAGTCCCTATGGAGTGTCCGCAAAGATCCTTCTTTCCCTTCTGGTTTCACGGTGTAAACAGGAAGTTCACCAGCACGGTTCACCACGATGTATACTTCAGAGTCCCATTTATCCGCCAATTTGTGCTTCCCTCGGAGACGCACATTCCTGACGAGAACTCGATCACCCACATCAAGTGAAGACTTTGTCACTCTTTTGTCGTACCATGTCTTGTTCCTTGCTGCAACCTTTGCTGCATTCTTTCTGGCAGGTTCGTAACTCTCCTGCAAATTAGTTTTCAACGTTTTCACATACTGGGAATGGAACTCATTATGGCTGTTATTCACAGGTACTCTAAAAGCGAGGTCTATTGGCAACCTGAGCTGCCGGCCAAACATTAACTCATATGGAGTGAATCCTGTAGTTTCGTGTTTAGTGCAGTTATATGCATGCACAACAGGTTTCACAAAGTCTCTCCAATGGGTTTTGTCCTTGTTTCTCAGAGTACCCAACATACTTAACAGCGTTCGGTTGAACCGTTCAACCGGGTTTCCCCTGGGATGATACGGTGTAGTCCTAACTTTCCGTATACCAGCAATCTCACATAGCTCTTTAATGGTCTTACTCTCAAAATCAGGCCCTTGATCACTATGAAGCCTTTCAGGTACACCATAGTGCACCATGAAGTTTTCCCAGAGGCTTTTTGCGACTGTCTTGGCCTTCTGATTTGGTGTAGGGATCGCTACAGCGTACTTCGTGAAATAATAAGTTATCACCAAGATGTCTTGTATTGCTACGATCTGGTTCCAAAGATAGGAAATCCATACATACCAACTCAAGTGGCCTAGATACCTGAATATTCACTAATGGCGCTGCTCTCTCAGGTGTAGTCTTTCTGCACACGCATCTGTTACATGTCTTGATCTTTACTTCCACATCTGTAGCCATCCTTGGCCAATAAAAACGGGCTCGAGCAAGATCAAGGGTTCTTTCCATACCCAATGACCCATATTGTCATGCAGTTGCTCCATGACAATAGGCCTCAGATCTTTTGGGAGAACAAGTTGGTAAGTTGTATGATCACCAACTACTCTTTTCCTGTAAAGAATATCATCCCTCAGCTCTAACTTCTTCCATTCTCACAGAAGAAATGGGAGTTCTGGTAAGTCTTTCCTCAGTACAGGTAAGGAAGGTTTCCCTGATTCCAATTGTAAAAGTCAACGGATTGCTATCTTTGACCACTTTGAAATTACTTCCATACAGGTAATCAGAAAACTTTTCCGTGACTGCCCATTTCAGGGCCAAAAACTCGAGCTTGTGAGCAGGGTAACGAGCCTCACTCCTTGAAAGCCCACGGCTGGCAAAAGCAATTGCACGCAGTTCTCCTCCCTGCTGCTGTTAGAGTGCAGCACCTAGCCCGGTGATGCTAGCATCAGTGTGCAACTCGTAGGGCAGTTTGGGATCAGCAAATCCTAACACTGGTGCTGTGGTGAGTTTCTCTATGAGCGTGTCAAAAGCATGTTGACAACTTTCTGTCCATCTTCCTCCAAAAGGCATTTTGGGACTCAGGTAGGACATACTCTTGTTCTTGCCTTTACAGTTCTTACGGAGAGGTGGGTATCCGACAGTCAAGTCATTTAGTGGCTTTGCGATCTTGGCGTAATCTTGGATGAAACGACGATAATAGCCAGAAAACCCCAAGAAGGAACGTAATTCCTTGAGGGTTTTGGGACTTGGCCAGGTTTTGATTGTCTCTATTTTCTGAGGATCAGTTTCCACGCCATTCTGTGAGACAATATGTCCCAAATACCTAACAGAGGTCTGGAGAAATTTACATTTCTC
Organism: Sinocyclocheilus anshuiensis; assembly: GCF_001515605.1. Classification (NCBI taxonomy): domain Eukaryota; kingdom Metazoa; phylum Chordata; class Actinopteri; order Cypriniformes; family Cyprinidae; genus Sinocyclocheilus; species Sinocyclocheilus anshuiensis. Next base: position 399,663 of record NW_015548335.1, read on the forward strand.
TACTGAAAGCTTCAGTCCATACTCTTTCAAGCGATTTAGGACATGCAAAAGGCGGGTTTCATGTTCTTCTAACGTCTCAGAAAATACGATCAAATCATCCAAGAATACCAGGACTTCAGTGAGGTTAATGTCGCCCATACACTTCTCCATAAGTCGTTGAAATGTGCTGGGAGCATTCGTTTTCCCCTGGGGCATACGATTGAACTCACAAAACCCCAGGGGACAAACAAAAGCAATTTTGGGCTTATCCTTTTCCTCCACTTCAATCTGGTAATAGCCAGATTTAAGATCAAGCACTGAAAACCACTTAGATCCACGGAGTGCCGAAAAGGCTTCCTCGAGATTCGGAAGTGCGTAAGCATCCTTTATGGTCTGTGTGTTCAATTTACGATAATCGATACACAGCCTCACATCGCCATTTTTCTTTTTGACAACCACAATGGGTGACGAAAAGGATGATTCCGATTCCCGGATGATTCCAGCCTCGAGCAACTCTTCCAGATGTCGACGAACCGCTTCAAAGTCATCAGGATGTATGGGTCTGGGCCTGTGCTTGAAAGGAGTATTATCATGTAGCTTGATGCTCTGCTTAACCTTGTCAGTTCGTCCAACATCAAAATCATGTACAGCAAAAACTTCTGACATGTCCCGTAACTTCTGGGTAATCCCCTCCTTCCATTCTTTAGGTAATGGAGAGTCGCCGAAATCAAAACAGAGTTCCTTTGTAGACTTCTCCTCTACATTCTTTTTAATCCCTTCTGTATCGCTCTCATCTCGTGTTCAGCGTGTCTCTTGCACTTCCGTGAGTCATTGCTTACGTCATACACAACTCGTGTACGTGTAATACATCACATGTTCTGCACTCAATTATAATACTAATTATTTTTATTTATACATAATTAATTCACAATGCATATTAATAGATCGTTTAACTTTTTTAATTAAAAGTGTAACTATTAGAATATACAATTATATTATTTATTTTCTTTAGGCACCACATTTAACATGGGTTACAAATGCAACTGCCCTAAACATGCACCACATGGATTTGAGCCAAAACATACTGACACGCTGCCTTTGAAATGGAATGCATGCAAAGACAGTCTGCTCGGTCTTAGCTGTCTGTACTGGTCAGCTCTAAACATATATCTCTGAGATGGACACCTGACCCATCCAGCCATCATAGAATGATTAATGATGCCCACCCTCCCCCTTCTGCCAGTGGACACCCAACACCTGCGGATCGGCCCGGGGCAGTGACTGACACGAGACTCATGCTGTTTCACAAGCACGTGGGTCTGTTTACTGTACTTGTCCTGGATGTTTAATGTGTTGATTCAGAGAGGGTGGAGAATGCAAACCCACATGCAAAATTAAAAAGAGGCCAAGAATCTTATGACAGTTTTTCCCTTTTGTAAAATGTTGTCTCTGGGAAAGAACATACCAAAAATGAATTATTATAAATACAGAGAGAGTGTTTTATCGATCTCTGACCGAAGAAAAAAAAAACATTTAGTGTGATTCAGTGCGAGTTGGAATTTCCACACAGGCACATGTTTGGGGCTCTAGAACTCTGTTCCAAAACCTCGTGAGCTGCCTTGCTGTCGTAGAAAACTGCCTTTAACTGAAATGGAATCTCAGTGACTTATTGAGAGCACTTTATATAGCAGCATGTCCATGCAGCACAATTATATTTCTCCACAAAGGTGACTCAATGTTTGATTTTTTTAATTATTTTTTAATGTTGTTAAGTCTATTATGTTCACAAAGGCTGCAAAAATACAGTAAAAACAGTAATAATGTGAAATATTATTTCAATTTAAAATAACTGTTTTCTATTTGAATATATTTTAAAATATAGTTTATTTCTTTGATGACAGCTGAATTTTCAGCAGCCATTACTCCAGTATTCAGTCACATGATCCTTCAGAAATCATTCTAAAATGCTGGTTGTTGCTCCATAAAATAAATAAATAAATACATAAAAAATATTATTATCATCATCAGTGTTGAGAGCAGTTGTGCTGCTTAATATTTTTGTGGAAACTTTTTCTTTCTTTTTACAGGATTTTTGAATATAAAGTTCAAAGGAAGAGCATTTATTTGAAATTGAAACCTTTTATAAAATTGTCTTTTCTGTCACTTTTGATCAGTTTAATGCATCCTTGTTGAATAAAAGTAATAATGAAAGTTGTCAAATTGAAAGAGCTATTGAGGTTAGATCAATAAAATTAATTTTATCAATAATAAAATATGCGATGAAGGACAAGGCAAGAGGATAAGGTCAATTACAAATAGTATAAAAATATTTCAGTAACAGTTGATTATATGTTATCATTAGTTAAATTATTATGTAACATGGAATAACAGTGAACAATACTTTCATAGCATTTTAATCTGGGTAATGTGATCTCCATATTTCAATCTGTATAAATTAACATTAGCTGGTAACCCAAATTAATACATTCTGTAAAAAAAAAAATGTTAATAGCATCAACTAGGCCTAGTATTAACAAATGTAACCTTATTGTAAAGAGTTACTGAAATATATTTACAATTTACATTTTTCTTGCCGTATATTGTTATACGTTTATATTCAGTCAGTGCAGTGCATTTTGGGATTGCCTTCCCAGCAAAACTTCAATGTCACTTTAGCATTTTTAAAGGCAGCATTACCTACCTTCACGTAAAGGAAGTGCATCTATGATGCCTTAAAATACTATCTAGCTAGGCAGCCCATTAGGTTTAGGAACAATCCTACAGTATATTTGAATGATTGCTGAAGCCTTGGCAGCAAATGTAGGGCCGTTTCTGTGGAAAAGTAGGCATGATTTCATGTGAAGCTGACCAGTGGTGCACCTCCAGCCCTCCACCTGCTTGCTGCAAAGCAGAAGCCCTGTCACAACAACCCCAAACAGCTGTAACCCGCCCTGACCCGTGACGACCCCAGTGCCATCTGTTTCAGCAGGCGCAGATCTCTGCCGATGAGCAAGGCACCATTAGTGTAGAAGGGCCCCCGTGGTAAGACATAGCACGGGAGCCTCGCACCCGCACAACACAGATGCCGAGAGAGCGATACCACCTGAAAGATTAGCGTAAGTGCTCGGCGTGTGAATGTGCCGATGCTCTCGGGGCCTGACTGCAATCTCCGCTAAGAGCCCCAGCTGAGCGGCCTGTAAACTGAAACGGAAAAAGCACCTGACCTGTTTGGGTAAACGGAGCCGGCCCGTCTTAGTGAATTCTCCAAGGCGGGTGTGTTTTTTCCATCTTAATGGTTCCCATCCGCCTTCCCAATCATTCAGGTGTTGTCCCACCCCCCTCGCCCGTAAAGAGGAGATACCTGATCCCTCTTGGGGTTCCACATTCAGCTCCCCACTTCGGGCTTGGCTCAGCTCTGACCTCTGACCCCTACTTTGCAGGCTATTTATATGGGTGCGTACTTGACCTGACAGCTAAAGAAAAGGAGGGCGGGGGAGGTTAAGCTCTATCCAGATGAGAGGCCTGAAGAGAACTCTCTGTACTAAGTTAATAGGGGAACCAGGGATAGTTACAGGGCAGGACTAAATGCTGATATATGGGGCAATTCGGGAATGAACATCTAGAAAGTGCACAGCGTTGGTGGGCAAGTATCTAGTAGTGAGTAAGTAGTGATGTTACTACTTACGCATGTGGAAAGTGCACAGTGTAGTGATGTTACTACAGTGACTTCATTTGGGACATTTTATTTTCATAGCAAAGGAGTTGTATCCCAAATGATGCACTATACACTAGGCACTTATTCTATGCACTATGTACTCAAGTGTCTAGTGTATAAGGTTATTTTGTCATCCAGCATTGGAGTCTCTTTCCAGTACATACTTAAAGCTTTGACAATTGAGTGCATA
>NW_015548335.1:403632-414486 GCF_001515605.1 Sinocyclocheilus anshuiensis
TTTTCTATTTAAAAAAAAAAAAAAAAATTATAATAACGGGGGGGGGGGGAGTTGTATACAGTGTACAGTACACCTTTAGGTGCTTAAACGGTTCATAGTAGCACATTTAGGGTACATATTATGATATGGTAGATAAGGTACAAAGTTGGTAATTGTTATTTTTCTGATAAACAATTGTGATTGTGAATAAAAATGCAATTTATTGCTTGTTTTTAGAGCTGAAAAATTTTGCCAACATTTTGCGATTGAACATGAATAGAGGTATAAAAATTGTAGTAGTAGTAGTAATAATAATACTAATGTTTCTAAATAAACATAACTGACAAATGGAGAAGGTCGTGGTGCCAAAAATCCCAGGCCATCATCATTTTTTTAAGTGTGGCAAGCATTAGATAAATTGTAGACAGCACTGCAAAAATGGCTTCTTTACCAGTTAAAATGTCTAAAAATCCTTCAAATGTATGTTTATTTTGTGTTACGGTACTGGCAGATTTTCCACTTGCTTTAGATATAAACAGTTTAAAAACAAATAAAAGAATCTGCCAGTGCAGTAAGACAGAATAGACTTAAACACTGCAATCTTGTGCAGTAAAGTTTTTCTTGTTTGAAGGTTTTTTAAATGTTTTAACTGAAAAACAAGTCATAAAAAAGCATGAGACTCTCTGCTTATGCTTTATACACTGAAGGTCCTGCTCTTCAACTTCCTTTGGCAGTTTTGGAGGCCCAGGCCCGGTCCATAATCCAGCCCTGGAAAAAATGACAGATTTACTAGTTCCCTTCATTTAAAACCTCGACAAGAAACATAGTAAACTCAGTCTCAGCAGAGCCAGCTTACCAAGCCATCCACAAGCTGTCGTCCAAAGCGAGTGAAAACTCACCTATAGGCCTTTTACAAATCACTCAGCGGCACTTTTCTTCAAACTCGAGTATGATTTCAGGTCAGCTCCTCTGAGAGCGCCATCCAATCCTCGGTATGAAAGGGCGTCTCCCTCCCAAAGCTGCCACCATTCGATGTGTGATGCAAGGACAAGAGGCTTTGCCAGGCGATAGGACACCTGTTCTCCAGAAAGATTACTTTGCTCAGCAACCAGACGAAATATTGATTTTCAGCTTTTCCTCCCTAGCGCACAAAAGCCCATTTGGATTAGAGGGTTATCCCCTCAAATGGACTGCCTAATTCCTCCCATCTTGTCATTTGGACCCCCTGCCGAGAGCGTTTCCAAAATCACAATGACATTTTTTGGGGGGAAAATCGGCCCACACACGCTTCAAACGCCGTGTTGTACTTTTCCATCGGCCGTAACGTCAAACAGAGATGTTTTCCTGGAGCGATACGGTGTGTATAAACTGTGGGACTGAACTGGCTCCATTGGTTGTGTGTCGGGGGCGGACAGCTCTTCCAGTCACACATCGGTGAGACCGCCAAAGCGAGACAGAGAGTGTCTGAAATTCTTCTGGGGCCTTATCTGCCCCGCTACCAGCATCAATAATACAGTGTTACTGTGTAAAGGACAGATAAGCCCACACCGGCCTGCATCTCCGACTTTACACCCAGAGACACTGCTGCTACAGCAGCTTGTTTTAGGAAGGGTCAACACTGACATCAAATGGCCAGCGGCTGTAATTGCAGCATCATAGCATGATTCGACCTTCTAGTGCCAGGGTCAATAGAGTAAATCAGAGATGGCCAAATCAGGATCCGCGGGCCAATCTTGGCCCCGATGACCTTTGATTTAGCCCTGCAATATCACAAGGGTGGAGGAAAAAAACATGAGAGTGAAGCATATCTTTATTTGTTTATATCTATGTTATATCTAAAATTTTGCATTGAACAAAAGAAATATAGCAGAATATAAATGGATTCGATTTTTTTATATGTAATATAGTTGAATATAATGCAGCATTTACTTTCGGGGTATGATCCTCAATCAGGTTTCATTTTTAGCACTTCATAGTGAAAGGTTTGGGCACCTCTGTATACTGCACTAAAAATTATTGGAGCACGTTTTACAAGAAAATACTACCCCAGTTAGTCTTCTTCAAAATGTGTTACTTTTTTGAGTGAAAATTGTATTTTATTTTTCAGTTTAGTAAACTAAAACATTTCCAATACTTAAAATAAATGATATCTGAAATAATAAAATGAAATAAAATAAGTAAAATAAAAATGTATTCAGCTAGTTGCTAAGGCAACATTTGTCATTTTCATTTAGTTTTACTCAATGTACTAAAATAGCTGAAAACTAACATAAAAAATAATAAAACTTATATAGACATTAAAAAACTAATACAAATGACAAAAATGCAAAACAAAATTATTAAAATGTTTAACTAAAATTAAAATGGAAAATATAAAATACAATCCCTGGCCTTCCGCAGGTCTTAAAGAAAGTCTTTTAATTTGCACTTCCACAAATTAAGGCTTTAAAAAATTCTTAAATCAGAGCAAACAGTCTTAAATTCATGAAGTAGTGGTATTGAATGTTGCATGCGTGGCTAAATATTAACATGTCCCTTTGCCTTTTTTCCCGATACAAATATCTGAACATCCTGAAATCACTTAATATGCAAAATGAACACATGAAGTTTTGTTTTCTGAGAAATTGAACAAAATGTATATTTAAAACAAGAACAAAAATCTGTCAATGGGGTATGAAAACTTGTTTTCCCTGAGCCCATTGCAGATATTTGTTCTTTACTCGTAAGCATACACTAATTTTGATTTGAAGTTTACAGAAAACAAGACTCCTTATGTAATGCCATTTTGCGCCTCCAGCAAATATATCTTGATTTAAGAATCTTTAGGCATTGGAAAACAAGACCAAAATGCAGACAAAGAACATCACTTTTATTTGCAGTGTGATCAGAAGGCACAGTAAAAGTTGTTTCCATATTCTAGTGTCTAGGAGCAGAGCTACTCAAGCCGTAAGCAACTTTTTTTTTTTGTAAAATTAATTAAAAATAAATGGAGGTTTGTCAAACTTTGTGAAAAGTGTTGCTAATACAACTCATTTGTTTCTTCAATTTTCCTTAAGTCTTAAAACAAAGTCTTAAATTTACCTTCATAAAACCTGCACAAACATCCAAAATATTAATACAAACTATTATAGTATCTCACTAATGTCATTATAGCAGAGATAAAACATTCTAGTCATCTTGTTCTTGCCTTTACAGTCAATGCAAGAAATAGTTAAAATTGATTCCCTAAGACTGGTGAGTGTATATAGGCAGGACAAGATGATACTAACCAATAACAGACTCACAGTCTTAGGTCAGTTTGAAGGGCTTTGTCTGACTGATCAGTGGAAACTCTGAGTAATGCTGTAAGAGCTATTGTTTTGCTTCGTAATCTCTTGGGGCTTCGAGTGACCCTCCCAACACAATGGGCCAAAGGTTTTTGTAACCTTTTAGCTATGTGACTATGTAGGAGTGCCCCAACTTGGAACATAGTTAATGAGAAAAGGGTTTTCTGCTTACTGATCTGCTACATAACTCCATAACTCCCAAATGACATCACCACCTCCTCCTCACTTGTGGAGAGATGTGATTATTGAAAGTGAGAGAACTGCAAATCAACACATGTGTATCTCCTCTATTGGAACTGCAGTCTGCCGCAAAAACCATCTGTTCTCTGGGATGATCTAAGCATGTGCATCATGCTGCTGATGTTCAGAGCACATACAGTCAGGTCCAAAAGTATGCATTTTCTAATAAATTAGCATTTATTAAATATTAATTTTTAATAAAGATTATTGTCATTTCAAATTGTATTAATTGCATTTAGATAGAACTAGTGCATAATCTTCTTCCCCCAAAATGACCTTTTTTATTTCAATGAAAAAAAAAATATATATATATTGCTCAGCAACCAGACGAAATATTGATTTTCAGCTTTTCCTCCCTAGCGCACAAAAGCCCATTTGGATTAGAGGGTTATCCCCTCAAATGGACTGCCTAATTCCTCCCATCTTGTCATTTGGACCCCCTGCCGAGAGCGTTTCCAAAATCACAATGACATTTTTTGGGGGGAAAATCGGCCCACACACGCTTCAAACGCCGTGTTGTACTTTTCCATCGGCCGTAACGTCAAACAGAGATGTTTTCCTGGAGCGATACGGTGTGTATAAACTGTGGGACTGAACTGGCTCCATTGGTTGTGTGTCGGGGGCGGACAGCTCTTCCAGTCACACATCGGTGAGACCGCCAAAGCGAGACAGAGAGTGTCTGAAATTCTTCTGGGGCCTTATCTGCCCCGCTACCAGCATCAATAATACAGTGTTACTGTGTAAAGGACAGATAAGCCCACACCGGCCTGCATCTCCGACTTTACACCCAGAGACACTGCTGCTACAGCAGCTTGTTTTAGGAAGGGTCAACACTGACATCAAATGGCCAGCGGCTGTAATTGCAGCATCATAGCATGATTCGACTATGGTCCTAAATGATATTAATGAAATATTTATTATACATTTATTACCTTTTAACCACTTTTTGAGCATAGAGCTGAAAATTAAATTTCCAGCTTAAACTGTCATAAATCTTGAATGCTGTGGAACACAGATTTACATTTGGCAAATTATTACTGAAGTGAAAAAAGTCAAATTAAGACAAATAAATTAGGTTTATTATTATGAAAAATGCACAAAAATACTATTTTAAAATTCTGTATGAAATATATATTATCCAAAACATGTTTTACAAGTAAAAATACATGAAAATCAAATCCATGAAAGTTGTGTTCCAAAATTTCTTTCAGTAAGATTTTGTTTGGTGCAGTACCATTTTTGACCAGAAGCAGTACAAGTGTGACTATTGTTTTTCAGGGCCATTTAACCGTTTCAAATCATGTCTGTTATTTATTTTGTGTGCGTGTGTGTGTGTGTGTGTGTGTTTCACATAGCCAAAACCAAGTGCTCACCATAAGTTTCTTACCATTCCAATGAAGTAAAACATTCTAAAAAACTAAAATGCTAAACTTGTTGGTCAAAAATGACCAAACAGCACCAGAGGGTTAAATAAAACAAAATTCCAGATTTTCAGTGTAATCTCAGACTTTTGGAGCCTACTGTGCATCTGGACAGATTAGCATCCAAATTCCCATGTTTCGTGATCTAAAGTCGAGGGAATTACATCAGATCAAATCTTTGTTACTGTATTGCATGCATTCCTACCCTTAATCCATAAATGTTCACATTACAAATGTTTATTCTGGCTATGAAGAAGAGAATTAGAAATAATGCATGGCCAATCTACAGCACTTGACCTGCCGCCAAGGTTTCTTTGTGTGCGAGTTTATTTTTCCGTCTCATTTTCCTCGGTATGTGACCAAAGAGCTTTGGAAAAAGAGGCTTGGCCTCTGAAGTGATTGGTACTGTGACAGTTACATTAGTAAAATCAAATACCTTTCATTCAGATCTGGTAATGAAGTGTAACGCTGCACCTCATTCAGATGATTAATTAGAGGCGAAGCTTCCAAGAAATGCACAAACCAGGACACTCTTTCTAGCAACAGTGTACTTTAATGTAACTGATTTGGATCGCTCTTTAATGTATATTTTTTTTGCCAAAACAATACAATGAGGCTGTAAAACATGAAGCAAATAAAACGACGTGGTTCTGTACAGCAATAGTAGCTCATTCACACATTCTAAGTCTGTTAATGAGTGGACATAAAAACAATATAATAGCACAACACTGCTGACTAATACATGGAGGAGTGGGGAGGTCTCTTTCTCTGACTGCCTAAATGTTTTCAGGTAAATGCAAAAACCTTGTCATTTCTGTGTGATTTGGAAATGACTGTTTGGAAAACACATTTTGTGTTGTTTATCTAAGCCTGTGCACCGAATGAAATATCCAGAAAGTCAAGCAAAGCAAGTAAATATATATTCTAGTGTGCATCATCACTCTTACACCATGTTTACACCAGACACGTCCAGCACCACAAATGTAGATATTTTCCTATTTTAATCAACTCAACTGCCTACACTTTCTAGTGACTTCAATCTGAAATCAAACGTGACCCTGGACCACAAAACCAGTCTTAAGTTGCTAGGGTATATTTGTAGTGATAGCCAAAAATACATTGTATGGGTCAAAATTATAGATTTTTCTTTTATGCCGAAAATCATTAGGATAATAAGTAAAGATCATGTTCCATGAATATATTTTGTAAATTTCATACTGTAAATATATTAAAACTTAATTTTTGATTAGTAATATGCATTGCTAAGAACTTCATTTGGACAACTTTAAAAGCGATTTTCTCAATATTTAGATGTTTTTTCGCACCCTCAGATTCCAGATTTTCAGAACCATACTTCAATGGAAAGTTTATTTATTCAGCTTTCAGATGATGTATAAATCTCAATTTCGAAAAATTGACACTTATGACTGGTTTTGTGGTCCAGGGTCACAAATCATTTCAATTTCATACATGTGAATTAATTAACTATTAAATAATTTGATTATTACATCAAAGTCAGATTATGAAATTGCCTTTGGCCTACTAATTTAAACCGTCTAACCATACTGTAAGTACTCAATTGTTGCAATGCAAAATCGCATCTCATCCATGAACGGATTGCACAAAGTAACTGTGTGAACAAGAAATTCTGCACAAGAAAGTCTCTATTTTCAAACAGCACCATGCGAGTCAGTTTTAAAATAGGATTTTATTTTCCACAGATTGTATTTTGATTGAAGCATAGCCTCGAGCTTCCAGTGCAGACAACCTCACTCCGCTGGACGCTTCCAGTGTAAACACGGTGTTGCTGTTAGGATAATTGAAGCAGTCGTATTTATTTGATACTTTGCTCTTTTTCAGCTCTTGATCATTAAGTGCTTTGCATTCTTTTGGAGCAGTTTTGTAAGGCTAAACACAAGGGAATCATGGCAACCAAAAACAGTGGAACACGTCATATAGCATGTGCATCGAGTCAAAACAGACCCCCGTGCCAAAAACAACAAGCCGTCATTCGCACACGACCAGACAGTGATCAATTCGCAAACTAAGGCGTACAAAGGTGAAATAAAATCTTTGGCAAAAATGAAGTATTTACATACATGAAAGCAAGACACCCTAATCGGGGAGACACGGGACAGTTTTCAGGGCGGCACGGACATCCTACTTAAACTAAAGAAGTGGGGGGAACTTTCTCTGCAAATCACAGTTAAAACACTGCAGTATTACTTTTCATCTAAATTTAATAAGGGTTCAGAATGGGTCTGTGAATCTAAGGGAATTGTAGAGGATGCATAGATGACGATATGGCTGGCAATACCTGACAGCGCCTCAGGATGGCAGTATGAAACAATACTGAATTCTGCCTGAAAGAATCACTGCGAGCGGCCAAACGAGTGGGTTTCACCGAGGGCTGAACACTGGGAGGGAAAGGACGCCAAAATAATAACAATAATACAAAAATAAAGATGCTTCCTTACTTTTCTTTACACAAAGCCTCTTGCAGTAAACATATCAGCCAACTCACTGTTAAATATGCAAAAGCGAAGTCTATGTCGATCTAAAGCTAAAGGAAAACGACGTGAGAAAATATCCAATAATGACAAGCTTTCCAAATACATACACTTTACACCATATATCATAGAACGCTTCTCAAAATCTCACGATTTTGAAATATTAGCCAAAATAAAGATTATTTCTTTTGGAGGCTAATCTTTATGTAGACTATACAATATATCTATGGGTAAATGAGTTAACATGGAGCAAAAAAAAAAAGGTAGCAAAAACATAATAATACAATAAATATTCAGTAAAATCGCTTTTTGATGTATTATATATATATATATATATATATATATATATACTTAGCTTACTTTGGGGTAGAATGATAGTGTGAGTGTGTTTGAAGCGAGGCATAGAGATACAGTGACAGATCCACACCTTACTGCCAGATACACAATGATACACACTCAGACCTGAAGAGAAGAGAGCACAGCAACGGCTCATGGACGCTAACAACTGCAGACCAGGAGCTAAAAGTTGATGCTGGACACGTGCATAAAAGATCTCGAGAAGATATTGTGTTCAATTCAGCTCAGAGGTTACAACTACCTGCTTGGAAAGTGCAATAGAACAGAATATAAAATCAGATGTCCATCCATTACTGTGATTTCACAAAGACTTTTCCCAAGTGAAAAGAGCTGAATGCAACATTTTGATTCTTGATGGAGTTTTGGTTCCTTGCCACTGTCGCCTTTGGTTTGCACACTTGGGGTTTATTCAGAAAACTATTATCAATTTGACTGCACTGACTATCCGATGAGAACAACTTAAAGGGTTAGTTCACCCAAAAATGGAAATTCTGTCATTAATTACTCACCCTCGTGTTGTTCGAAACCCGAATTTTCATTTTTGGGTGAACTAACCCTTTAATCTGAATCGAGCTGGTTAATAACACTATTGTCTTCTCTAGAGCTGCCTTTGAATTCATTTTAAATACTGATAAACTTTTCAACATTGACACTGTTGTTAGTGAACTGAATTGAACCAATATTGAACTAAACTGAGCTGAATGACACGATTTTCTTCTGTATGTTGCTTTACAGCTGAAACTGAAGTTCTTCCATAATTAATGAATTTTGCAAATTTACTGGAATTTCCTGTTTTATTACTGTGCAGCTGCTTTGAAACAATCTGTATTGTATAAAGCGCTAGGAAATAAATGCGACTTGAACACTTTTAAACTTTTTTTTGTTTTTTATATATATATATAATGTCGCCATTATTTTTTCCTTGCTCGTCACCTCTCAATCTGACTTCAAATGCCATTGTATTGCACTTTCCTGAGTTGATATCTAAAAATTAAGACTTTCCAAATGGAAACTGCTGGATATTTATGGAGCACAGGTGAATGGAGACGCTGAATTACTGAAACAACAACTCCAGCATCCTATTTTCTCTGAGAAGAGCATCTTTGAGGATAGGAATATCTAACTCTTACTTATATCTTCTGCCAGATCTGTTACGTACAAGGGATCTTTAAAATCCCCACAAGGTTTTGAGTTTATCCAGAGTGGACTCTTAAATTGGCTTATGAAAAGGTCTTGCACTTGTAGCGTGAGAAACAGGAGCCGCTTTCAGAAGGAAAAGAGGTGATGCTTCAGTTCATATGTACAGTTTTAACGAAGCAGCCGTGGTTTACCAAGATATACAAGGACGCTTGAATAATGATTGGTTTGTCCTGACTGCTCTCTTATCTTTGGTACATCAGCCCCACATTTCAGCCTCCTCATCAACCTTTTTTTTTTACTTTTTCTTTTCCTTTTTTTCTTAAAAAAAGAGCAACAAAATCACCGACATAATTTCCACGTCCCCATCCGAGTGAGATGAAGATCACCTCCCCTCTGTACTTCACTCCTCTACACCCACACTGCACTTCCTCTGTCCCTCTTCCTCACTGCCGTCCAAATAACCCTTCCTCACACATACACACAGCCTCTCACCCAAACATACAGAACGAAAAACAGAAACTTAAAAAGCATTCGAACAGAACAAGATGAAAGTCCTCCAGAAAGCAGCGTTGCGTGAAGAGTTCACCGCTTCTGAGAGTTGATCATCACTTTAGAGACGAAGTTGACGATGGCCGTGGCCGGTTGATCGGGATCCATCTCAGCGAACAGGTGACTGACGTTGTCTGTCGTGCTGCCTTGCTTTCTGGCCACAAAGCCAAAGAACCTGTGAAGTAGAAAAAAATCTTAATGTATGTATTATAATAATACACTGTATGTATTAAGGACAGTTCACACAGAACGCGTTCTTGCATTCTGTCTGCAAGATCAGGAGCTAGTGAAAACTTGAAACTTGTTAGAGAGATTCACAACAGTACTTGGATGAATCTTACAAAACATGTCCAGGTCACATTCCACCCCAAAATTGAAAGAAATAAAAAACGACCTGGAATGTAACTAAATATTCATTCAGATTTCTGTGACTAAACACACTTAACAATAAAACTTGTACAATCAACATAAAGGAAGTATAATTTTAAATATGTTATATATATATATATAAATGTGTGTGTGTGTGTGTGTGTGTAAATTAATATTTGTGATTAGGATTGATGCTGAATTATTTTAATTATTTATTAATGCGTTAAACAGTACACAAAACATTAACATTTGTGAGATATTTGTCAAATTTACTAGCAATTTCTGAGTGAAAATTGTTTCTACACTATTTTTTTTTTCAGTGTGTATACCGTATATATCATGCACCCTTTATAAGCACTCTTCCCACAGAAATATATTTGCCAAGCAAAACTAATATGTGAGCCTGGACCACAAAACCAGTCTTAAGTCGCTGGGGTTTATTTGTAGCAATAGCCAAAGATATAATTGTATGGGTCAAAATGATCGATTTTTCTTTTATGCCAAAAATCATTAGGATATTAAGTAAAGATCATGTTCCATGAAGATATTTTGTAAATGTCCTACTGTAAATATATCGCAACTTAATTTTTGATTAGTAATACGCATTGCTAAGAACTTCATTTGGACAACTTTAAAGGCGATTTTCTCAATATTTAGATTTTTTTGCACCCTCAGATTCCAGATTTTCAAATAGTTGTATCTCGGTCAAATATTGTCCTATCTTAACAAACCATACATCAATGGGAAGCTTATTTATTCAGCGTTCAGATTGTGTATAAATCTCAATTTCGAAAAATTGACCCTTATGACTGGTTTTGTGGCTATATATATATATATATATATATACACATATATATAATTTCCGTAATTTTTCATATTTATGGAACTGGGCTAGGGCTGCACGATTAATCGCATGCGATATTTAACGCGCATCTTGTCAGAAAGCCGGTTCTGTAATCAGCG
>NW_015548335.1:415869-428116 GCF_001515605.1 Sinocyclocheilus anshuiensis
TGCTGCTCAATGTGAAAGCACGCAGGTGATGGAGATTTACCGCTGATTACAGAACCGGCTTTACTGATAAGATGCGCGTAAAATATCGCATGCGATTAATCGTGCAGCCCTAAACTGGACCAAACTTGGAAAACATACTTTTAAATTTCACTGACATTTCCAGGCTTTCCACAACTGGAAAACCTGTATAGTAATAAGAATTGTCCTGCATGTGCTTAATTGGCATGAAAATAATGTCACAATGCAAAAAATAAATAAAATAAAATAATCTTAATATTCCTAAAACAGCCTTCTTTATTTAAAAAAATATATAATTTCTCGTCTTTTTTTTCTGACCTGAACATGTTCTTAACAAAACTACCCTTTCCATTCTTATAGTTGTATTGTACATGTGAGCTCCGGCACTCATGCTGGCATCAGATGTTAAATACACAACCCTGCTCTGCCTTCAGATGATCTGAACATATAAACCCAGCAGCATTCTTCGTTCTGTCATGATATTAAACCTGAGCTTCTCCTGAACCACAACAGCAGAAGTCACATTCATCTTGAATGCCTATAACATAATGTGCTTTCATCCTCGGCCCAGTCCAATGATCTGTTCCTCCTCTGTAACATATCTGAACACTGCATCAACAGCACAGTTCCAGCCCCATCTCTTTCAAAAGCGGCCCAGATCGAGCCGTGAGGGCTGTCACATGCCTCATTGCTCCGGGAGTGTAAAGTGTCATGTGCGTGAAAACTCAAGTGCTTAGTAAAGAGATCTGATCAGATTGGCTGGGAGAGGATCATATCATACTTTTTATTTTGGGCCAGAAATCATCTCTATGATTTTTAGAATGAAACAGGCTCTCTTTTTTTGTCTCTTTAAAAAGATAGTTCACAAAAAAAATCTGTCATCATTTTCTCACCCTTAAGTTGTTCCAAACCTGTATGAATTTATTTCTTCTGATGAATACCAATATATATATATATATTTTTTTTTTTTTTTTTTGACGAATGTTGGTAACCAAACAGTTAACAGTATCCATTGACTTCCATAGTATGCGGAAAAAAAATTCTATTGAAGTCAATGGCTACCAGCAACTGTTCGGTTACCAGCATTCTTCAAAATATCTTCTTTTGTGTTCAACAGAAGAAGGAAGCTCATACCGGTTTGGAACAACTTGGGTGAGTAAATGACAATTTATGAGAATGATGAAGCATCTGAGAAGCATTTATCCTTCATGTATGTATTGTGTGTCCTCAGAGCGTAAATCATGACACACGTGTGTGAGGGTTAGCAGGTTAGCGTCATGTTCTGTGCCGTTAGCTGAGATCACAATCCTGCTCATTCATCACGATAGCCCTGAGCACAGGCACTCTATCCCATGATGCACCGGGAAGGGGGAGCAGCTCTTGGGACTGATGCGTATCTAAACTGCTTTCAGATAGCAGCATCTGCTAAGCTGCAAAAGATCAAGTTCACTGTTATCAAAACTTACTTCGCAGTGCCACCCTCTGGTTTGCTCCACCTGGAACGACATTGAAACAGATTATGGATGTTTAACTTTGAGCAACTACAGCATTAACGCAAAAAATATTTAAAAAACGATAATAATAACTAAAAATATCAATAAAATTAAAAAATAAATAAATAATCACTTTTCAAGGAGCACACAGATGCTTTGCAAGAGATAATTAAAAACATTAAACGCAATACTAAAAACGTGAGAAACGTAACAGCACTGTAAAAAAAATAGGTTGTAAATAAAACAGATTTTACAGTAAAATACTATTTTGGTCTTTCTACTTCAAAGGTTCGTGTTTAATTTAATGTGTTACTTGCAGTTTCTTTGTAATTAATTGTGAAATTTGCCAGACATTTCTAAGTGAAAATTAGAACTATTCTTTTTCCTACTACATTCTATATTCATTTTTAAAAAAATTATTATGCGTGTGTCTTTTTACACACTATGTATTATGTCTTTTATTATGCGTGTTTATGTCTATAATTCCTTGTTGGTTATGTTTGTTGCACTGTGGGACGAGAAACTAACAAAAAAAAACATTTATATACAAAAGGTTCGTGTTTAATTTAATGTGTTACTTGCGGTTTCTTTGTAATTAATTGTGAAATTTGCCAGACATTTCTAAGTGAAAATTAGAACTATTCTTTTTCCTACTACATTCTATATTCATTTTTAAAAAAATTATTATGCGTGTGTCTTTTTACACACTATGTATTATGTCTTTTATTATGTTTGGTCTTTCTACTTCAAAGGTTCGTGTTTAATTTAATGTGTTACTTGCAGTTTCTTTGTAATTAATTGTGAAATTTGCCAGACATTTCTAAGTGAAAATTAGAACTATTCTTTTTCCTACTACATTCTATATTCATTTTTAAAAAAATTATTATGCGTGTGTCTTTTTACACACTATGTATTATGTCTTTTATTATGCGTGTTTATGTCTATAATTCCTTGTTGGTTATGTTTGTTGCACTGTGGGACGAGAAACTAACAAAAAAAAACATTTATATAATGTGACAAATAAAGAACCTTGAATCTTAAAACTTGAGGTTAAAGCTTTGAAAAAGCCTTGAATTGTGATATTGCACAACATTAACAGCAATACGGCCTGACAAGCACAAAGATAATTCTGATCCTGTCACCAGATCCACTGATCAATATATAAATGTTGGGACATTGACTGCTGTGGCTAAAGTTAATGCTAATGTTTCAGGGTTTGCTTACTTCCTCTCCTGCGGATCAATGTCGCAGAACGTGACCGTGCTGATGGGATAATGGCGTCTGAAGAAAAGCCTGTTGAAGAAATGACAGGTATGTGCTTTTAAAACATGTTCAGATGTAGCTCTTGAAAACATTAAGATTTAAACAGTAAGAAAGAAAGAAAGAAAGAAAGAAAGAAAGAAAGAAAGAAAGAAAGAAAAAGAAAGAAAGAAACTCACTTTCTCTGGTTGTCAGTGAGCGTGATGCCTTGCGCCGACACCTTGAAGTGAACAATGGTGGCTGAAGGTGTGGGACTGGTTGCCATGGTTTCTGAGATGGCCTTGGCGATGGCCTGAGGCCCAGTCAGAGACTCCATATCCACAGAGTTTATGTACAGGACATTGCATGCTGGGAAAGACAAGAAAACATGCATAGATCAATAACCATGCTGGTATCTGCAGAGAATTAAATTACAGCTGCATTACGCAATGCATATGTGCCTTAATAAACTCTGATCTTCATACATACTGTGATTTCATCAAACACACGCATATCATTAGTATATTCTGCATATGCATAATCCAGTGGTTCTCAAAGTGTGGGTTGGAGGTATCAGCCTAAAATGCTAAAAAAGCATTCATGCTGCACTGATGATTCACCAGGGTTATTTCAGTATTATTTATACTAAATATATGCTATTTACTTTTTTTACATTTTCCATTTTCATTTGAATTTTAGTTAAATTTTTTAGTAAATTTATCATTTTTAGTTAGTTTAATTTGTCATAAGTTTTTCATCTAATATTTCAGAATATTTTATTTTTATTTAAGCTTTTTTTCAATAAAGGAAATATTTGTAATAGTTTCAGGTAACGGTAACAACAGTAATGCACACAAAGAATGCTTGTTGCACACAGTAATGTTTGTGTGCAGTTTATTATTATTATTCTTAAATGCATTCTACTTATTATTTATTATTATTTTTGCTTAATATTATTTTCGGTTAAACTACCCTTCAACATTGCTCCTGCAAATATGTTTTAATGTTTTATTTATTTATTTACAAAATACATCTTTGAAATATTCTCTGTATTTTTGCATGCATTTTCCTGCTTTTTCCCTTTTTTTATTATTACAGACATATCTTATTCTATAGAGAATAAATGCAGGTAATGTTTTTTTTTTCTTTTTTCTTTTTTTTTATAACTATCTACAATTCAACAGTAGTGTGTACTTTACTAAAATATGGCAACAACTGATTAGCATTAATGATTAGGAGGGTTCAAAACTTTTCTTGTCTCAAAGGTGGCGCTGAAAAGAAATTGAGAACCACTGGCATCATCTATCAGTAGATCCATGCATCATAATCTAACATCAGTCATGAAAGAACATGCCATATTCATTTAGAAAGGTGTTCTTGAAATACAATCGAGGCCTTGACAAAAAGCTGAAAACAGAGCAGCCAAACAGTTTTTAGCAGACAGGTGAAGGTGCTTCTGGAGGTCTGGACCATCACATGCACAGACAGTAGTAAAAGAGGAGTGCGGTTCTCTCTCTAGACACGGCGGTCAAAGTCAGGTTAAACACAACGACAGATAAATGAATAAAATACGCAGAGCATCACTGGGTTTACCATGGGAGTCAGATGAACTCTTCTGCCCTAAATCATTTCCACAGGAGTGACACCAGGGTGGGGAAGAACATGGCAGTTGGTTCAGAGTTGATATCAGATCATAAACAAGTAACAGAGCTAGTGTGACTGCATTAACACTTGGACTAATGGAATAAAACCCCCATTAAAATGTATCTAAAGAGCATAACAGAGATCTACGATTAACATAGATAGATTTACTAGAATTAGTTTAAAAACAAAAAAGTGCAGCTCACATTTTTGATAAATGTGTGTTTTAATGTTTATTGTCTGGCCCTTGTACTTCTTGTGTAAGTGCCTTACTGTAACTGTGATTATTGCCTTTTTAAAACACTGAAAGTTTGTTTTCTGTGGTAACTGTTTTCTGTTGTTTTCTTAATTTGAAGCTGGAACATTGCATTTTGTGAATTTAAACGTTAGATGAATAAAAAGATACAACTAAGTGATTGTGATATACCAATAATCACTGATGTAAATATTCTCACCTGCACCCTGTTTGAGCATCTCTGCCGCCGGGTTAGTTGGTGTTGCAATCTCAGGCGACTCCTCCAGAGGATCTGTAAAAATCACAACGGGTCAAAGTTTAGACTCAACACATCCTGTCCGTTTAACCTGTCATAGTGCTGCGAGAATTGGTGCTATGCTAGGAATCAAAGCTCCTGGCTAATATGGTGTCACACAGTGTTTGAGCAGGCAGAGAGGCACGCATAAAGGTGTGTGGTTTCATGCCCCCTGACACTTGGATGGCATATAGCAGTTGGCTGAGGACGGAGGCCAGCTGAACGTGCAGACCTCGGAAAACGCTCACAATTATTCACTCCGGGCAAACAGGACATACATCATCATGACAGAGAGCGCAGCTAAGTAAGGTCATGATAAGTGGGCATGTACAGTACGTACACAAACACACATAAAAGTCACTGTGAAAATATGTGAAGTATGCATCTGGCTTTGCTTTTGTATTTCTATATATTACATTTTGTTTTAACTTCAGGTTTGAACAAAAGAGTTCAGATGCCGAGGTTTCCATCCTTGTAATTTTATGCAAATTGCTAAATTGGATGAAAATACCAACATGCAGACGTAGTGTGAAAAAGTCCATTTGTATTTTACTTATTTACTTAAAAAAATATATTAAAAATAAAAATTACCTAATAATTTTTTTTTTTATTGTTTTCCATTAAAAAAAAAAAAAAAAAAAAAAAAGTGTTTTTCAATGAATGCCTTACGAGGCTCTCGTTCTATGGACTCCTGAGAACAGAACATACATTTATAATAAAATATCAAATCTCTCCCTATTGAAGTGTAGAAGAAAAGTAGGAGAGAAAAGAGTTTTGTCAAATTACACTCTTAAAAAAAAACAAAGGTTTCAAAAAAAGGGTGTTTAAAGAACCTTTCAGTGAACAGTTCTTAAAATACATTTTTTTTAGTATAAAGAACATTTTAACAATCCAAAGAACCTTTTTTTTTTTTTTTTTTCCAATAAAAAAAAAAAAAAAAAAAAAAGTGGTTTTCAATGTAGTCTCAGACGTTTGGACCCCACTGTATGTGTAGAGAAAATGATATGACGTCTCACCTCTGGTTGGTATGACTAGTTTGCAGGGTAGAGCCAGAGGAGTGATGGAGTGCTGGTAGACCAGTGCAGACAGGCAGCCTGAACACAGAAGATGAAAACAAAATTGGGGACAGATTTACGAGTGGAAATCAGAGGAGGGCATGCTCTACATTACAACCCCCTGAAGCGGTCAAAATTTGATGCCCGGCATTGGCAATCCATAAATCCATGTTGTTGACCAGTTGTGTCAGTGAAAGTTGGACGATTGGAGGGACAGTCATATCGGCACTTGCTTCAACCTCCACAGTGTCTTCATTTATTAAACTAAATATTTGACTATATTAGGAAAAACAAACTCTGGAGAGACTTTGTTTGGGCAGAACATTTCCTACTGCTCGTGAGAAACAGCGGAACTGCGGAAGCAAAATGTCCTAATGGTGGAAAGGAGTCCTTGTTGCCAATTTTAAAAGTTATTATCAGCTTTTAAACTCTCCTCCTTCAGCAATCAGATTTTATCAACACTAAAAGGAAATGAAGACCGTTTACTTAAGGCCCCTTTACAGAAATCGTTCACTACTAAACAGCTGCTCACCTTTATGTTGTTCCAAACCTGACTTTCTTCTTTAATTGGAGCACAAAAAGTGAATTGTCCATTCTTTTTTTTTTTTTTTTTTGGAATTAAACAATGACAGATGCTCTTAAGCTCCAAAAAAATAAATAAATAAACAACGTATCACAAAAGTAGTCAGTATGACTGGTGTATTATAATGCATTTGTGCTTTCTGAACCCATATGTGACCCTGGACCACAAAACCAGTCTTAGGTCGCTGGGGTATATTTATAGCAATAGCCAAAAATACATTGTATGGGTCAAAATTATAGATGTTTCTTTTATGGCAAAAATAATTAAGATAATAAGTAAAGATCATGTTCCATGAAGATATTTTGTAAATTTCCTACTGTAAATATATTAAAACTTAATTTTTGATTAGTAATATATGCATTGCTAAGAACTTCATTTGGACAACTTTAAAAGTGATTTTCTCAGTATTTAGATTGTTTTGCACCCTCAGATTCCAGATTGTCAAATAGTTGTATCTCGGCCATATATTGCCCTATCCCAACAAACCATACATCAATGGAAAACTTATTTATTCAGCTTTCAGATGATGTATAAATCTCAATTTCGAAAAATTTACCCTTATGACTGGTTTTGTGGTCCAGGGTCACATATGATAGTTTTATGTAAAACAAAGAGTAAAATATTTTCAGTGGAAAATAACCACAATTTTGATATTTTAATCACATTAAGCTATCATATGACTTCAGAAGGCAACTTCTATTATATGTTTATGGAGCTTTTGGTCCTTTTGATGGCCATGGTCATTGTGTACTGCATGAAAAGTAGCTTGTAGATTCTACAGAAATCCACCTTTAGTATTTACAGGAAAAATGAACAGCATACGGGTTTGGAATGATATGAAGATTATACAATTTTTTGGGTGAACTGATCCTGTGAGCAGTGGGCGTTCTGGCAGAGATTCAGCGGGAGGAGTGGAGCTTAGGTACTTCTGTACGTTTATTAACATGAGTATTATTCCCGACAACACCGGAATCCTGCCAAATTTCACCCACACCTGCTTTCATTCCCACAAATCAGAGTTGTCCTTTGTCTGTTCTGCTTTTCGTAATAAACACACGCTTATGCAACTGTTACCGTAACGGGATGTTTGAGCTCTTATGCAAGCTGCCCAGCCCTGAATTTTTATGCCTCCTTATTTGATGTGGAATGGGGCATATTGGAGAAGACATGCAGCACTGTCCATTGAACAGACCAGGCCTCCGTGTAATGTGGTCAGCAGACAGTAAATTAGAGAGGGGCCGTCTTTAAGCTGTACTTAATAATGTCAGCTGCTTCCACGCTGTCGTTTGGACTACATATGTTCTACAGCTTTCTGGAAGCTACACGGACAGCTTGATTTAAAGGGAAGGATTGCTAACTTGTATTGAAGAGCAAAAACCACACAAGCATTTGTTCTACAAGCTTGACAGATTGGGCTTTCACATTAGTGAACATTCGACAAATCATTCTCGTGTCAGTGTTCGCAAGCTATGAGGAGCAATGAGGCTATGTAGGCAAAAATCCTGTGGAGAAAAGTGAAAAATTCATCCAACGTGGTTCAATCTAATTAAAAATGACTATTTGAATGTGTTTTCAACATGCTAATACTAAACACAGGTCAGGAGATTTTAATTTAAAATTAAACAGTTTGATTTACCAAAGTATGGCTCATTAGGACAGCCCTTCAGTCTCACGCCTTTCGGACTCGTCTCAATCAGGAAATGTCTCACCAACTCATTAGTGACGTCTCCAGCTGAAATAATTATGGAATAAAAATGAAAAAATAAAGTAACACAGCATAATAAAACAACCAATAATAGTATAATTTGTAGAGCAGACTCTAAATTACATTATTTGATTCTAAGTGAAACCCCCTGTTGATATCTGTAAATTTACTTAAATTACAATATTTATTAATATTTGCAATGCAATATTTATTCAAATATTTGTACACAATTGACTGAATTGGTGTTTCTCAATCTTAAAAACAGTATGTCATGCCCATTCATTTAATATAATTAAAATAAAAAAAGAATTAATTAATGTATTAAATGGACATGAAGCAAATCTACAAACATAAATAACATTTTGAACTGTTGAAACTATTACACGATAAGAAAGAGCATATATAAGATTAACCGTGCCACAACTGACCAACCAGAATCCATTATTTCAGAGAACTATGCAATAATATTGAGTAAAAAGAATAAGTGACTGGTAGTGTCTTTGGTTTTCCTTATGAAACGTTTCAGTGTGTGTGTGTGTTTGTGTTTGTCTGCTGCGGACACAACAGGATTATGATCCAGGCGGGGTCAGATCTCCTGTCTGGAATTCATCTGGCAAATGATTATCTGCATTAGCCGCATGCCTGGAGGAGGCACATGAAATACCTTTCTTTGTAGGTTGCAGGGTCGGAGGTGGAGAGACAACTTTCATGGCCAAGCCGTAGGCCCCTCTGAATGAATGACTGTCCCGAATGACAAAGGCTCCAGGCTCTTGATCCTTCAGCATGTTGATCGCTACAGTGAGGAGGAGAAAATCACAAAGCCAGTTTATATGTAGCATAATGGCAGCTTCAGTCTTATAAAATTGAAATAAATATAATCAATCCCCCCAAAAATTCATTTTTTGTTGATGATGCGGATAAGTTATAAAAGTCCAAAATGTGTGGCATCCCAGGTTCTGTTTATTGTGCAACCAAAAATACTAATAATAACTATAAAAAATATAAAGATTCTATCCATAACACTGCACATTTAACTTTAACAAAGCCTTCTCAAAATATGCAAAAAATGCACTCTTTTGATCATTATATATATATATATATATATATATATATATATATATATATATGCGTGTGTTTAGATATAAATATATTTATAAATAACATACATACAGTATATTCATTTAAATATATAAATAATCAAGAGTAATTTATCAACAGTAGATCATCAGTGATCACTTGTCATAAACGTTTAGTATTATATCTACTACTATATTGGTAACACTTTACAATAAGGTTAATTAGTTAACATTAGTTAACTACATTGGTTAACATGAACTAAGAATGGACAATACTTCTACAGCATTTATTAATCTTAGTTCATGTTTTTCTCAACATATACTAATGCATTTTTAAAATCAAACGTTCTGCTTGTTAACATTAGTTAATGCACTGTGAACTAACATGAATTAACAATAAACGACTATTTTCATTAACTAACCTTAACACAGATGAGTAAATATTGTAGTAAATGTATTGTTCATTGTTTGTTCATGTTAGTTAATACATTAAATAACATTAACTAATGGAAATTATTATGAAGTGTTACCATTACATTAAAGTATTTTTTATGCTTTTTTTTTGTCAGTCAAAATTGAGATGAAATCCGTAAATAATAAATAATGCTTGTCAATATTGTCCATGCTGCATATGTGCCTTTATTATAGTACACATTTCACATGAACAATTCCACAGTATTAATAATATTATTCCATAAACATTTTCACCATATTATTACTTTATGTAAATCACTTTGGAAAAAAGCATCTGCTAAATGAATAAATGTAAATGTATTTTTCACCATGTGATATTGTTTTTTTTAATCATTATTCACCAGTTGGAGATGTGAAGGTGAAGGCTATAATGTTAACAAATTGCTGTAATGTACCCTGCAGTTTTACAAACAGAGAGATAGGGAGCGAGTGGAGGAAAAAAACCTTGCTAAGCAGGTTTATTCGTTATCGTTAAGACAAGTTAATGAAGCAACAAATGCAGATGTTCGCTGGATTTAACTGCACACACATGTTGAGTGCCATGTGATGTCACTGCATGTGCTTGCGTTTAAAGAGGACTCCAGCGCAGGTGATCTAATCCAATAAGAGCACAGAGGAGAACCAGATGTGGAGACCAACAGCGATTGACCTCATATAGGGTGGCGTGAGACATATTTTACTGTTTATGGGAGTTATGAGCCTCATTTGGGGGTCTAAATATAGATAAATTAACCCTGGAACACACATATACTGCATCCTTACCTTGGTCTCTGGAGATATCTGGTTTATACCAGAATTTGGACGTGTCCTGGACAAACTTCACGTTCAGCCTGGTCTCCGGACTTCCATCTGGGAAATGAAATATGCACTTTATTTAGCAGTCCATCAGCTGTAAACTGAAATTGGTTTAATATGCCTAAGCTAATGAATGCAGTACTCTTTCAAAACTACACTGACACACACACACCTGTCTAAAATTATACTCAGGATCATTAGTATCTTATTAAATTACCGACAGCAACACCTACAATAAGCACATTTCTCACAGCCCAAGAACACAGATCCTGTAACAGCACAGATGTAATACATGTCTTACTGCTCTAAGAAACGGTTAGTACACAATAAAAATATTAAGGACACCATTTTTTTTTTTAAATGTTATTTCAATGCTATCCTAAAAGACATGAAAGAAGATATAGTCCATGATATGTAAACAATAAGAGAATGCTATTTTATAGGTTCTCATCAACAATTTAAATTTATGAATTTTCTACTTAATGCATCGGTTCATTGTATTCACTGTGTTTAATGTACTTGCATTAGTATGAATTTTCTACTATACATTCATTTACGTTTTGTAATTTACAAGAAATGCTCTAACATCTGATTACATTGAGCTCGCTTTTTGCATTTCCACTATGGTCCATAAAGTTTATTTATTATAATATACAGTAGTATTTAATAGTTTGGGGTCATGGGATTTAAAAAAAACAAACATTTTTGAGTCTCTATGGTCACTAAGGCCGCATTAATTTAATCAAAAACACAATAAAAACAGTAATATTGTGAAATATTATTACAATTTAAAATAACTGTTTTCTATTTTAATATATTTTAAAATGTAATTTATTCCTGTATTGAAAAGCTGAATTTTCAGCATCATTACTCCAGTCTTCAGTGTCACATTTGCTGCTCAAGAAAAAAAAAATCTGGATTTTTGAACAATAGAAAGTTCAAAAGAACAATATTTATTTGCAAGAGAAATCTTTTGTAAATGTCTTTACTGCCATTTCTAATCAATTTTTTAAATCCTTGCCAAATTAAAGTATAATGTAAAAAAAAAAATCTTACTGACCCGTTGAATACTTACAAATTTTTGAATGGTAATATATATATTTATTATAAAAATATCTAAAATTCAGTTCAAAACAGATCAACATTCCATATATGGCATTCCTGTTTATGATTAATTCATACTTAAAAAAAACTACACAATCAGCAGTTACTTAGAAACTTTCTTACATTTAAATTCAAAAGACAATTAATTTCAAATCGAATTCAGTAACTGAATTGGAATTTGAAGGCATTCTGATTCCACTGATCCCTACTGGAATTTATCTTCATGAAGTCTTACCACACATGTTGAGTTTGGAGAAGTCAGGGAGCGTGTGGAAGAAATGAACGCTTGGAGTGCTGCCACCACTGGACACCGGGGAGGACATCTTCCCGTTGAGCGTTCCGTAGGACAGTCCGCCATTGGAGCGATCGCTGCTGGACATGCGTCTCTTTTCAGGAAGCTGAGGTTGGGGGGCAGGACTGCCCTGCCTGAATCCCACTCCATCTATGTATCCCGCCGGAGAGACTGGGAAAGAAGGTGTAGATGGCGGCTGGTAGCCAGAGGAACTGCTTTGGCGAGAAAGGGCTCCGTGCCGC
>NW_015548335.1:428646-453555 GCF_001515605.1 Sinocyclocheilus anshuiensis
GCTCTTCCGGAGTGGTGTAGCCGCTGTACATTGGGTGCCTGTCCAGACTGGGGCTACCCTGCGTTAGGGACGGGTGGCGTCCCGGAACGGGGCTGCCATGGCTGGGATGTGTAAGTGAGGATTGCCTGCTCAGGACAGGGCTACCCTGGTTGGGTTGGGTAACAGATGGCTGTCTACTCAAAACCGGGCTGCTTTGGTTAGGCAGAATGATTGGTTGATTCGGGGACGCCTGTCGGTTGAGCACTGGGCTGCTCTGGACTGCTTGTCCCATAGGTTGCCTGCTGAGAATCGGACTGCTCTGAGTCCCATGGGTGATGGGATACTGTCTGAACAGCATCGGACTGCTCTGCGTTCCCTGGGACACCATTGCGTGTCTTCCTTGCAGGGGACTACCGGCCATTCCAGGCAGATGACCATTGGCCGGGTTCGGCTGTCGGCCCAGAACAGGGCCGTCCTGATTAGGTAGTCTGTGCTGGAGGCCAGGAGCGGACGTCAGGTCAGGCAGGACGGCTTGGTATCTTGTGCCAAGGCTTCCGGCGAGTGGCTGGATGGCCGTGACATTATTTTGCACGGCCTCTGGTAGAGAGGGGCTGATATCAGGGGTGATGTAGCCACCCAACATGCTGCTAGAGGTGGAGTAAGAGGGTGTGGGTGTTTGGTATGTGCTTTCGGAGGGCTGGGAGTGAAGGACGGAGTCGACAGCAGCCTGGGACAGAGAATTCAACCCCACCCCGCTATCGGTCAATGTGCTTTCACTGAAAGAGCGCAAAACAAGAAAATGAGAATGATTATGATAATGATTTAAGCTAATTAAGACTGATATTAAAATGCATTTGTAAACAGACAGTACACGGATACTTTTTAGCTAGATTGCATTCTGCATTCAGATGCATTTATTGTGTAAACAAAAAGATTTGATCTCACATACGCATACAAAATGCTAACTTTCTCTCACATTAAGAGAGGCTGCATTTAATTACATGTAGCTATATGAGGATAATGAAAACATTTGCATGTATATCATTCATTCATTCATTCATTAAATCATTAGTTGGTTATGATTTATTTTATTATTTATCATTTTTTTCTATGACACTCAAGTATTGTAAAAATGCTTTATAAAAACCAAACAAAATGGTTGATAATTTTACATGTTAATAAAGTAAACACAAATGGGCTGATCTTCACCAAATTAAGCTGCAATAAGGACCAAATGTATGGTGCTACTCAAAATCTGGATATTCCAGTAAGAAATCAGTGTGTAAATCTATTAAAAATTGCTTTCAAAAATAAAATAAAAAATGAATTAAAAAAAATAAAAATAACAAAGATAACACAATTACAAAAATGTTAACTAAAATTAAACTGAAAATATAAAAATAAAAGCTAATTTAAAATATATAATAATATATTACTATTCTATAATAGAACTGTGTGTATATATATATATATATATATATATACTCAAATAACACTGTATGAAACATGAGGCTAGCAGCCACTTACACTGCATCTGGGCTCTGAATGGGGCTGCTGGAGGAAAGAGGAGCATTGTAGGCATGGGACGGCCCAGCAGGACGAGCTAAGCTGTCACTGTCATATGTTGGAGACACAGGCGACGCTGGCTGCCCACTTGCAGCTGCTTTGGCCACAGACTCCACATAGCTACGAGGCTCTGGCAAAGAAACAAAGAGAGAAATACCTGTGAGTGCAAGAGTTTAGACGAGTCAAACAAAAAGTCCAAACTAAGATTATATATAAATACTTTGTAAGGCCGAGAGGTGACATCTGACCCTGAACTGTGAAAAAACTTCATTAAGGTCAGGTGAATAGGATAAAATGAGTTGTAATGAAGAATGGAGACGACCGTGATGTGTAAGATGACAAAAATCGGCCAGAAGGTGAGGTGGTTTGGATGTAATACTAGACTTAAATCTTATGCATTCTTACCTTCCTCATCCTCACTCTCTGTTTTCCAGACAGCAGAAGAACAAAATTATAAGACAGAAATAGAAGAAGTTCAAAGAGATGGGGAGAAGAAGGGATAATTGCTAAGCATGAAAAAATTACGAACGATAACAGCTTTTTTACATTCTAAGCCCACATTAATTTCTTCCATAATCACAAAAACACAACCTCTGTTTGTTTTCCATACAAGCAAAGTGGAAGGTTATTCATTAAAGAGGACAAAAATCCCCCCCCCCCTAAAAAAAATGTAAAAGTGGTCCATACGACCTGCATTTTGTCTCCTTTTGTATTTTACACTAGTAAAAATTAATCATAATGACACGAGGGTGCAAAAACAAAGAGAGCATTTGCACATTTGTGTAAATTATTACTTTTAAGAGAACAAAAAAAGTGAAACACAACCAAAGAAAACACAATGCAATCTTCATTTGCATTTTTGCTGCTCGAAATACCAGCAGGCCCCAGTGCAGATTAAAAAATCCAAAGTTACATCCCTTATCTTCAAATAAGCACATGACATCATTTAAGATAACTATAGTAAGACAAAGAGGCCCCTGTGACACATCATCTCGTAATAATCTTAGTGTGTGTACAGGTGCATCTCAAGAAATTAGAATGTCGTGGAAAAGTTCATTTATTTCGTATGTATGGCTCTTGTGTTTTGGCAGGCCTCAAATTAATTCCCTGAGGAGCGACGCTAAAATCAGCCCTGCATGAGAACTTGTTCCAAACTAAAGAGTCTCCGCAACTCCTCATAGGATCCTGTTACCTCCGACTCTACAAAAAATACAGTTTACGGTGAATCTCACCGAACCTGCCGAGACACGACTAGGTCATATATTACCCCAGAAATCAAAGGAAAGAAATAAGAAATGATAAAGGAAAAGAAATGTGGACTTGTTTTCATGACTTCACCCCTGGAGACATTGTAAAACTGCATTAACAGAAACAATTTAATAAATTATTTTTTGGCTATATTTTTGCTGAGCTTGCTAATATCAAGCTTAAAAATCATCATACCATCAAACATTTTATTTTTTCCTTGGGACAAAGAGAGTGTAATAAATCAACTTAAAAAGGGCTCTGTTCCAAAAACTAGTAAGCTGTCTTGTCTACTGCCTATATAGGCGGCAAAACATGACAAACATGGCGGCGCGTTCACACGCTGCGGCTTCTCTCTCTCCCGATAGAAAGGTGTTTTCGTGTTTTTTGTCTTGTGAGTCGCAGTGTTTTTGTACGTATTCGTCGCGTCTATCTGTCTCGAAGCGCGCATACAGTCGTGAGTTTCTGCTCGATGTCGGCAGAACCACATTTTTAGAGTTAAACTCTGCGCACGCCGAAGAGCTGCGGGATCTCGGTCTGCTCCGGAGACCCACACCATCACCGACCCCCACTACTGCATCTCGCCCACAGCGGAGGCGCCACAAGCGGCGTGAGAGGAAGCAGAAGAGGGGTAAGCGCGGAGGTATCCGGGCTAGGCTAGCGGCTAACCCACACAAGCCAGCTATCCCCACCATCGTACTGGCTAACGTACGCTCTTTGGACAATAAACTGGACTACATCCGACTACTACGCTCAACTCAGAGGACTGTAAGAGACTGTTGTGTTTTTGTGTTCACGGAAACATGGCTCAACAACAGCGTTCCGGACTGCGCTATTCATCTCGATCAGCTGACATGCTATCGAGCGGACAGAGCTCGCGTCGAGGGAGGTAAGGAGCTACTTACTAAGACAACATCCTCATAAGTGACTGATTTGGCAACTCTGGATATATTTTAATTGAGTTTGTTCTAGCATGGTGCTGAGATAACAACATGACACTCTAATAAGCATAAAAATAACAGTCTTTAATATTGAGTAAAGTAGTCCATTTTTAATTACAGTATATTAAACTAAACTGAGCTTTCTTGAACTGATATTTTCCACTGGAAATGTATTAGGAATACGCTACTATTGAAAAAGTGACAGTAAAGACATTTCTAATGTTACAAATTGTTTCCACAAAAACAATAAATAAATAAAAAAAATAAGCACAACTGCTTTCAACATTGATAATAATAAATGTTTATTGCACAGCATTCTAAGCATATTAGATTGATTTCTGAAGAATCATGTGACACTGAAGACTAGAGTAAAATAGTTTACAATATTACTGTTTTTACAGTATTTTTAATCAAATAAATGCACTTTAGAAGGCTTTAGAATTTGGCCAAAGGGGAATTTTAGAAAGTACAATAATAATGTGACCTTTTGTATCAATGATCCCTTTAAATGCCACCTATGTAGGCAGCTCACTAGGTTTTGAAACAAAACCTTTCACTCTCTTCCACAGATACACACACACATTAAAAGACCACAGTAAAATGATCCCAATATAACCACATATGAAAAGAAAACACCAATCCATTTAAAGATACGTATGAGCTCACGGCTCAAGAGAGTAGAAAAGGAGAAGGGGAAACACTTGAGAGGGAGAAATGAAAGGTTATTTTGATATATGGCCCACAATATGTATTTGAGCTCCCTTTATGGAGCACGGCATGGAGCGGCTCAGACCAAAGCCAAAAGACCACGCGTGTCTGCATGTGCATTACACTGTATATGTGTGTAAAACCTCACCTGAGCCTGTCTGGTTGAGCAGTATCTCAGCAGGGTTGTGGGGCTTCAAGCCCAGGAAGGACAGTGGTGTTTTAGCCAGTCCAGGAGGAGATCGACCTAAAGCGACACAGAGCACAGAAAGAAATGTTTTATTCAGAGTGTTATCAACTTAAAACATACTTAAAGCAAGTACATCAAGGCAAATGCTTGTAGCTTGGCAAGCTTGATTTCACATATTGCTGCAATCAGAATAGGGTTGTCGATCAATTAAAAAAATAACAGAAATATTTTTGTTAAGCTCCATCAACGGTTTTGAATATAAGAACGCATCCCACTTTTTAATTATGGAGGACTAGGAGAGTCACTAAAAAATAAATAAATAAAAGGTATCAAATCAATATTTTAATTAAAAAAAAAAAATCACTTAAAATTGTCAATTAAACTGAATGAAAAAAATGTATTTATATAATCAAAAATATTTCAAATAAACTGATAAATCATTTTAAATTGAACAATAAAACATTTAAATTGAAACAAAGCATTTAAATTTCTACAAATTGCTTTTCTTTATCCATTTGCCAGTTGAATTAAAAAAATCCACCCATGGAATTAGCATATAAAAAATTATTTGAATATGCTGTAATGAGACAGAGTGCATGATTAAATGTCAATATTTTTAACAAATCACTGGTAGCTTAATTAACTGTACTAAATTATTCATAATGCATTATGTAATGCTGTAAGGGGTGCTACTGTATATAGCTGTCTTGATATGTTTTTAGCAAGCCAAACACACATCTGGTTTAATGGCACAGACATTTGAAGGTAACTCTATCACTCCCTTGAGAACTGAAATTATGTTCAGTATGATGGTGCACTTGCAATGCATTGGTCAAGCATTCACATCTGCGTTTGCGTACTTGCACAAAGTATGTCTTTGGTCCTTAGCCCTTATAATACAGATCAGCGTTTACCACTTTCATCTTCAAGGCATCAGCATTTGACAATCTTATCAAAGAGACTGACTTCCAGATCAAGAGCCTTTGAGAGACTACTGTGATAAACACTGAGCTTTTAAAGACAGCAGACTGAGGTGGCTATTTCAGTATGTGACATGGATGGGGAATGAGCTAATGTCTCATGCTCTGTGGCAAGGCCGTGCAAGCGCCTCTTTAAAAGAGTTAACGATGTGATTAACACTCGCTGTAACGGTGCCCAGTCAAAAGAACGAAAACAAGACAGATCATGCAGACAGCATACACCTCAGCTGAACAGATCTCGAAAACGTCACATTGAAAACATTCAAGACCTCACTACACAACGAATGCTACGAACAACTGGACGAGTGACTCAAAAACAACACATAAACAGTAGTGCCGAGAAAAACAAGACTGGTGCGAACACACAAATGGGGAAAATAAATGGTGATGTGGACGCAGAGCTGTGGAAAGCAGCACGCTTGAAGACAGCGAGGGTTTTGAGTTTAGAAAATGTCTCTAAATTGCACAAATGATGCATACATTGTTGCATAATTGCACCCCGAAATGTGTCAGAGCATAATGCGTATAAAATATTTTTTTTTTCTTTACTTCTATCAGACAGTTATTCCTGGATGTTCACTAAAAACCTTGCTTTACCACAATAGTTGATTGACAGGTGAGTGGGTGGTCCTCCGATTGTGATTTGAGCAATCGAATCACACTGTTTTGGATCTGTTACACCTTAGAAATTTAGGAATGACTATTTCAGTCAGATCAGATCATGGTGTTCTTCAGGGCTGCTCTCCACGTGCATTCTGGGAAAGGCCGAGCATATGCTTGCATTTTGACAGGGCCAAGTCGATATCATTGCTGACACACATGCATCCTCCACTTACCAAAGAATCCAAATCAGTTCTTTGTTTGGTAGAATAAGTGCCTCAGCATTGGACACAAGGAGAAGGGGAGGGGGTTGTATAGAGAAGCTTTCCAGCCTCCCGTTCTCTGCAGGAGGAGGGAGCCACAGTGACGTGCTACTAGAAAGTGTCTACTGGAGCATGTGAGTGTCTGTCCACTTCCAAACAGAAAAAGAGCCCCTACGGGTCACCTGCTCCCCAGGAATCCAACAGAACCATCAAAATTTTTACAGATCATGTCATCAGCTAGGGCTGGGTGATATATAGCTTAAAAAATAAAAATAAAAATATTATATATATATATATACATATATATATATATATAGAAAACCACATAATAAAACTACTAAAGTAAACGAAAACTGAAAATATAAAATAATAAATAAACAATAACAATCTAATATATAACATAACTGATCACACTTTATTCTAAGGTTAAATTCTCGTGATTAACAAACCATTAACTATGTATATATATATATGTTTTTTTTCTCCAACCATTTGATGATGTTTAATATATCTCAATATTTATGAATTTGCACAGAAATTATAATTACAATCATCAAGTCAATGATCAATTACAATAATCAAGTACATTCAAATATTTCATTCAAAAAGTTAAATACAGTAAAACTCTAATTAAAAATAATCAAGACATTCTTTCCACTGTTTTACATTAAATGAAATGATATTGAAGCATGTTCATTTATACGCACCAATATAACAGCAACATTTACCTAAAAGTATTTTTACTAAAACATTTTAATACTTAAAAAAAAAATGCTAACATCAAGTGAATACACAAACAAATTGCTGAATTAAATCAACTGAATTAATTAATTATGAATTTACTAATTGAATTATTGTACATTTTCTGAAATTTGAACTGATTCACATCAATTAATCAAACTTCCTATAACAGATGTAACTTTTTTTTTGTTATTAAAGTTTTAATTACATTCATTTTATTATAAACAACATTTACCCTACATATTTTGACCAAAAACATAATGCAAAATAATGCAAAAGAATCAATGAATGAGTTTTGATTTGATTCTTTTTAAGCAGATTGAACTGAATCACGGGAAATTAATCAACTTACCAAGTCTATCGAGTGTTCTCATATTATGGTCCGGTTTCACAGACGGGGCTTAGCTTAAGCCATGACTAGGCCATAGTTCAATTAGGATTTTAAAGTAATTTTTATAAACATGCCTTAGAAAAAACATTACTGGTGTGCATCTTGAGACAAAACAAGGGCACTGACATATTTCAAGATCAATCAGTGCAAGTTTATTTCAGTTGAAACAGCTCAGGCTTACATTTTAGTCAGGGACTAGGCTTAAGTCTTGTCTGTGAAACCGGGGGTAAGAGCTACAAAAAAAAAAAAAAGAGGGATTACAAAACTATTCTAAAGAAACTGTCATTAGGAACTTACTGTATGAATAAACAGCACATTATATCACCAGCAAAACAACTGCTAATATATCATGAATATTCAATATACCTCCCAGCCCTAATGTTCACTAAGTATCCTGTGGTAATATAACACAAAAGGACAGGACTTGATTGATTATGTTTTGTGCTATTGTAGGCTGAAGCTCTGTTTTGTTCTCTGAAGTCACATCTAGGTGCTCGTGGTAGCAGATCTAGTCTGAAGAGCTTTGAACGTGAAGTGGCCTCAGGGTACGATGCCAGCTCAAGAGAATGACTTGAATCGCTTTCGAATTAGGTGTCTGGTAAAAAGAAATGTCGTGGAAGTCCAAGGAAAACAGAGCTGCTTAACATTGTGTGCGTCTAACCTTGTAAATAGGCTACAGACTTTTACAAGAAGCTTTATATTAAACCTGCAGGGACAATATGCTGGAGGGGAAGATGAAGCAATAGGTTATAAAAACCTGTACAGGAGAAATTCATCTGCACATGAAACCTGAGGCGCAAATGTGCTTGTTCTTGCATTGAGATACGATGACTGTGGAGGCTAACATGCAGCAGAAAAACTGCTGACAAAAAACATTTCTCAGACCCACAGACGTTGGGAATTGCTGTGGAGCAAGTGAGAGTGGGGTCTTTCTGATCTGAGCACTTATGCATGTCTATGAGCCAACACAAAGTGTGTGTTATCACTCAAACGGAGGCCACACATCTTTAACGTTGAGAACATATGAATGAACTACAGCATCTGTTAATGATATCTACAGGCTATTGCAAACACCCCGAGGTAAGGTTGGATTTAAGTGTAGCCAGACCTCACGTTGGCTTATAGATAGTGTGTTAATGTAATGTTAGCCCTAAAGATTCTTTTACAGAAAGAAGAAAAAAAAAACACCACTATTCTGACATGCTAATTATGAAACACAATGGCTGTTCCAAAACCTATTGAGCTTTCTTGCTGTCTATCACCTACATAGGCAGCTGCCTCCTAAGGCTGCATCTTAACTGATCTGTAACCTCATAAGTGTGCAATCTGGAACACTCTAAATGCGCAGTGGCGTCATACACATGAAATATGACTCACAATTGATTTCATTTGAGATTTGTGTTAGCATGTTGCTAAGCTAATGGTAAAACATTTCAATTAGAATAACAAACAAAATAAATACTGGATAACCCAAAGCTGTTTTTACCAATACTTTTAGCAAATTATATTTGTAATCAATAACTGCCCGCATTCTCCACCATCTTAGATGGTGGTATTCACAGTTTTTTGCAATGCATTTTCTCTGTGAAGGGTATAAGCAATGCTGCCTTAGAATATGGCTTAAAGAAGGTAATAATCATGCTGTCTATGTTCTGGAATAGCATTTGTGTTAGAAACACACCTATGATGTTGCCTATGTAGGCAGTTCACTAGGTTTTGAAACAGAGCTCTCCTCTAAAAACTCCATTATACCAATAGCATCCAAACGACTGACAGTTTGACTTCATTGTTGCTTCTTGCTATGTTTCTATAGTTTTTAGAGCTTTACTCTAAAAACTATACCAATAATATCCAAACGGCTGACAGCTGAACTTCATTGTAGTTTCTTGCTATGCTAAACACTTCTAGATAACATGAAAATTAACAGAACCAACAATCAGCGATCGCTGTGACCCTTTTAAAGTGTTGACAGAGAGGAAGTTATTCTAGAGCTCTGTGGCACCCTCCTCCTCCAGTGGGGGAACTTACTTAGGTTGAAGTAAGGGGTTTGTGGCGTGACAGGGAAGGCAGGGGATTGGGGTAGGGCCTCACCACCAACAATCGGAGGGGGGCTGACGGGACCCCCATCCATTTCCTCAAACGCTTCCCTGTAGCTGTGCATGTGTCTCTGGAGAAAGAAGGACAGGTGGACACATATTCAAATGCATGAACACATATACATCCACACTGATTTCTGAGATTAATACTAGGAGTAATGTGAGTGTGTCCATGCGGTCTACCTCCTTGGGCCGCCCCCCAGGGTTCATAGCAATGGTATTGGCCAGCTCGGGTGAGATGCAGCGGATGGGGGAGCGGACCGAGCTTCCTCGTGTTGGGCTCTCGTCTTGGGAAAGGCCTTCACTGAGGGTCCGACACCGTCCAGGAACCAAAGCCTCATCTGGTGACATTTCACCAGACTGAACTCCTGCCAAGAAAAAAAAAATATATGACGTCATCCCTAATACATAACTTTCAGGGCCTGCAGAAGAACATTTATCATACTTGAAAACAAAAAGTATCCAAATGTCAAAATATTCCTTGAAGAAATCCATGGAAAACTGCCAATGAGCTCTTAAGAATGAACTCTCTGTCAAAAGCTGCACTGACGTCCAATTCGCACCACATAAAAGCCTGTTGGAACTACAAACAATGTTCTCATTCAAACAGCCTAGATTACAAAAAGCTGGAATATTAGAGAAACTCCATGGATTTAAAGGGTAATGTGTACTTCAGGATAAAGCTCTGGAACAGCCTCAAAGCGACTCCAAAGCCTATTTCATCATTTTCTGTTTGATACCAACAGTCTCTACGGTGTAAATAAAACTGGATTTGTGTAAGTCTTCTCTAGCAGGGAGGGGAAAAACAGAGAACAGAAATGGATAATTAAGGAGTTTGGTAACTGAAAGCAGATGGAATGCACCTCAATAAAGTTCACAAAAATCACTATTATAATTGATTCATTTATCTATTCAGTGACGGAAAATCATAACCATAATAGTTCGATCTTATTAAAATCTAATTGGTTTTACCCAACATTTGTGTATTTTTATCTAATTTATCTAATAGGGAGTCAAAAATAGCAGTAGAAATAAATAACATGAAATGATATTAACATGAATGATTCCGGAAATACATGCTACTACTTTTCTAAGCAGAAAGACTTTCCCATAGAATTAGAGACTTTAAATGTGTGCAGGGTAACAGTCTGCAATGTATTATGGTATGTGCTATCACTGCCAACTTACAGATAAGGAAAAGAGCTTTTACAGGTTCTGTGAAAGCATGTACAGCCACACACAGTTTAAAGCTCATTCAACTGGACGCAGTTTGAGAGCGAGCAAAGCATTAATACATTCTGGTGGGAGTGAGTGGAATATCATGGAAACCGGGCAACAGGCTGAGCAAAATATTTACTAGCTCCCTGAGCGCAGCCTACGATTGATACGTGCGGTCAGACCACAGCTCAGACCATCAGAACCTCACGTGCGCTGGGAAACAACTTAAGAGAGATTGACCACTTCCACTTCTGAACAAGTGGCCACCCTTGCTCTTAAACGTGACGTTAGCCGGACATCCAGGGTGCATTTAAACCACTTCTGGAGTGCTGCCCACAAAACGAGCGGTTCAGAACAATAGGGTAGTGATGTCACAAAGGGAGGTTCTTCAAAAGGGCTCTCACACTCCATCTGCAATCTATTCACATTCCTGGATTAGACTCATGCGGTTTCTACGACAATGTCAAACATTCGAATTCCAAAACTGACTGGTCTGGGAAGCGATGAATCCAGCGCTTGGATGTACTGGGATATCATATGGTCTATATCCCCCAGTGTCGCTTCAGACAAGGTCGGGAGAGGAAACATGCAAAACAGATGTAGTGTGCCAGATCTACAGCTGTGCATGACAAACTGTGCTGTTACCTTAGTGATTACACTGTCCTAATAGATTCAAGCTGCTCTAACTGAGGTGATTCAATCAGAGAAACCATCATTTGAACCAAACAAACAGATTCAAAACAAACAGATTAGATTCAAAATGCTTAATGCAAGACGTAAAATACACTAAAATGCTAGTTAAAATAAAGCATCAGTTTTTACACTCTAATTCACTAAATGAAGAAAAGGAAAAATGATATTTAATTATATTCATTAATATGCAACCATATAAACAGCAATATTTTCATACAAAAAGTTCCACTAAAATATTTTAATAAAAAAAAAATTGCTATGCAGGGAATTGCATGAGTGCTTTCTGAGTGATTACAGAGATGTAAACTGACTGACCTACAATGTTGTCATTTTTATCTAAAAATAAAACTACTAAAATGGGTTTTTGTTCATTCAAATAAAGCTGAAATTAAAAAAAGATGGAAAATGTAAACTTATGTTGATTTTTTTAATAATTTTAAGTTGAAGTACTAAAATTACTAAAACTAAAAGCAATTAGTCAAATTAAAAACAAAACTGAAAATAAAAGTTACATTTAAAATAAAAATATTAATGAATACTACAAAGGTTTATAAACAACACTGCTCTGATTCATTGAATCAAATTATCTTTATGAAGTTTGAAATTATTAATGTAAATGATTTAAACTTACCAGCTGTAATCATTTTTTTTGCTACTAAAATTTAATTTAGCAACTCTACTGAAATGTATGTCTTAATGGTTTCATTGTCACAAGACACAAAGGATTGCAAAATTACTCTAATTACTCTCTAAGAGTCTTAATTGGCAGATTAAAATCATCTAAGCTTTTACAATGCTGCTCCATTTTATATCACCAGCAAAATCATTACAAATATATTGTGAGTTAAGACACATGAGAGAAAAGTTTATTCTTTTTCTGGCATAGCTTTCTCCTTTCTAAACTTCAAGAATCTAGCATGAGGTGAATAAGATATCTATTCTAAAAGAGCAGGACATATTGCTCTTTCTCTCTCCATAGTCTCGTTTATGCCATTGTTCTATCTGTATTGGATTGGATCAGACTCAGGAGAGGTCCAAGACAAACATTCACCCTGGTACGTGGCTACTGAACACGGCCTGAATGGGCCCTCGAACGGGACTGAAGACAGTCGGTGTACGAGACGTTTACTCCCCTGTGGCAGATAAGGATTGTATAATGGTCTCCAGACTCAGGGAGGATTTATTACCCTTTGTCCTTCATCTAAATGCTAAAACAGAAGTAAAGGAGAGTCCTTGAATGAAGCCAGTGTCTGCTCGTCTTGGTATTGTTCCCCAGGTCTGGTAGACTGGATCTTGTGACATGGGCTCAGTTGATCCAGACAGACTGGCCGTTGTCCTGCAACTGTGTAACTTTAACTCGTCACATAATACAAATGCAATTTGTTTGTAGAGGTCACCCAGCACAAAGGAGCAAACTGAAGTAATACTCTTGTTAACTGTTATTTCACCCAAACAAGGTGAAATTCCAGCACAGGTTAGTGGATAAGGAAGAATGTTAAATTAGTGAGATAAAGGAGAGAAATAAAAACGGAGGAAATAGTGAAAGAAATAGGAAATGGATAATTTTTTTCTTCCTAATTACCATTACAGTACATTCACACGGGGCATCGGCTTCAACGCCTTCAAGCAGGGAAAGATAGGGGGCGAAAGTGAGAGAGAACAGAGAAATAGCACACAACCACACAACATGCACAGGTGTTATGAGTTAATGTCAGCGGGTGGCACAGAGCATCAGAGAGACCAACCACTGAAGGAGAAAGAGCAGCGGCGGTGGCCGAGCTCAGGAGCATTCCGCTTGCCACTTATGCCTCGGATACGAGCAGTGTACTCTGCATACCATCGGGAGGAGAAGGAAGAGGAGGAGGAATGATGGACCGTGGCAGGACGTAAAGGAAGAAGGTGAAGAGGAGGAAGGGAAGGCGGAGGTAATGATGAGATGGGTGTTCCACAGACAGGATAAACATGAGAATTGAGAAAGGGGGGGAGAGAAAACATTAGCACTTGCCAGCATACTGATAATGGCAAAATCTTCGAAGATGGGTCATATGGTAAGGCTGGGTGATATAGATTAAAAAAATATGTTGTAAATTTTCGATCAATTTCCCAGTCCTAACATATAGCATGTATTTGCCTTAACTTCAGGTGGAAAGATAAACACACACTATCTGTGGCAGAATGCTGTGGATGTTAAATGTAGACAAAGTGTTCCCCTAATTCTAGATAGTGACGGGTCTGATAAGCAAATCCCAGAACTAGATACAGAGAGCTCTTCAATCAGTGTTGCAAGAGCTTGTGTCAAGAGCAAGGACTCAAGGGGAGGGTTACAAAGAAAGACAGCAGCTTCCTCCTCATGCTGTCCTTCTCATTACAGGAACACTTATCTATGCTGAGTCAACAACACTACTAAGCATTGGTCTGCAATAAAACAAAACATAGCTGACTAGGTTTGTCCATGAGAGCCTTATCTAAGTTGTTTCCTCTCAGGTTTAACATTGGTTTCCTGAGGTTCTTAAGATGTGGTTGGTTTAGCTAACACAGCTCTTCTGGCTCATCAGCTCTTCCTATCAGTTTGCAACCTTCATTACCTGTTTGATGCTTTTTAAACATTAATTTTGTAAGATAAAAGATAAAGAAGGCACATTAACTGTAAAACCTGTACTGTACAACCACTAGGGGGCAAAAGTGAGCCCAGAGCCAATGCATGAGCCCTAATTCAAGTAACAGTATGTTTTACATTTATGTTTTTGGCAGATACATAGCAAGCATTATATGGAAGTCTATATATATAGTGTTTATGACATTTTGGGTTCTAAGATCCATCAGCAGTATGTGATAGACTTAG
The DNA here is from genome assembly GCF_001515605.1 of Sinocyclocheilus anshuiensis. Classification (NCBI taxonomy): domain Eukaryota; kingdom Metazoa; phylum Chordata; class Actinopteri; order Cypriniformes; family Cyprinidae; genus Sinocyclocheilus; species Sinocyclocheilus anshuiensis. Next base: position 443,097 of record NW_015548335.1, read on the forward strand.
TAATAACATCTGTAATTGAAACTCAACATTGGAAAAAACTAATCAAGTCATGGTGAATTTAGCCTGCAACAAAACAAGACTGGGTCAACAAACAACTCTTACGTGCTGCCATTATTCTAAAAACATTGACAAGAAGAAGACCTAGGCTTCCAGGGAAATCTTTCTAAACTAACAAGCTGAACAGATAATGTTCACAGAAAAAAGTTCACTGCCGTAAAACAGCCCTCAGTTGTTTGGGCACTTCTCCAGATGTAATGTACAAATGTTCGGTTTTGGCTTGGCACAAAAAAGAAATGTGGTCTGATATTGAGGCTTAAGCCAGAAGCACTTTGGACAAAGCTTTCTTTGTGATCTCACAGTGCTCATGTCAACGCCAACAAAGAAACTCCACCAAAAAAGGCACCGCCTTGAGTGTAAAAGGCAAGCTCTCTAGACAAGCTTAACTCAAGCACTCAAGACAAGCATGGAGATGTTTTCCTTTACTACATTTCCCTTGATAGCTTGTTTCAATTCGCATTCTGTATACATAAAAATATGCAGGAGTAATGTAGCCTAAAGGTTAAATGTCTTGGCTGGTTGTCACCCAAGGATTGACTAATGTACCATTACTATTGTGCCTTTGAGCAAGTAAACTGAGAATTATGAAAGAGGTGATCTTACCAGCTACACGGTGAGCTACAAGACCATCCAATTTGTAGTTGGCATCTTCCAGTTCAGACTCTTTAGGCAAAGGGGATGAGGAGGCAGAATAGCTATGCTGGCTCTCCTGGGGCTCAGGGGATTGGGACGTGGTGCTTGAAGGGTAAATGTTCAGGGGTTTCAACTGGAGAACTCCAAAGGTGGAGGAAGGCACTGTGGACTGGTACATAGGAGCCTGACCTTCTGTCTCAAACGGGAATGCAGCATGTTGGGATATGGCTGGTCTCTGTTGGTTCATGGAGGGTTGTGGAGGCTCTGCAGCTACCTGTTGAAAGGTCAAAGGGTATCCCCCTGAAGAGACCCCACCTCTGTCATGAATGGCTGCATCTGCTTGGTAGGATGGTCGTGCTTGGGCTTGAGAGAAAGATGGTTGGGTGGTGACCACTCCACCTTCTCCAGATGGGGCACTATGGGACTGGGGGACTTGAGAAAGTGCTGGGTCAAGGTCCAACATCAGCATGTTGAGGGCTTCGATGGACTGCTCAATTTCTTTCTGAGATGTCATGTGAGGAAACTCCGGAAGGCTGTGGGATTGTAGCACAGGGTTGAAGGTGACCCCATCTGTGACTGGGACCTCAGGAACACCATACTGTTGCCACACATTCAGTCCCCTCTGCACTGCATCCCTACTGCTGGTCGTGCGTGTGGGAGCTTTGGGCATGTACTTCTGCTCCGTGGTTGGAGTTGCCCCTAATGATTGAGATCGGTAGATGTTGCCATTCTGGTTGGCGTAGCCACTAGAGGATCCTAAGTGCTCTTGGAAAGATGATGAGCTATGGACGTTGGGCTCGTGGACACCCTTCTCCAAGTAGGGTGCATCTTGTCCATTAATAACCGTCTCTGACTGGTAGTATAGATCTGCTGGAGTGGCTCTGCCCTCAAAAGACGAGAGGGTTCCAAGACTGTCCACACTGTTCCCTTCCTGGCTGTTGGGCAGGTCATCATCAAGGATATCCGTCTCACGGTCTATGTTGTTGTGTCCGTTGACATGAACCTGGGCAGGGACGAGGTGTAGGATTCCGCTGCCAGAGCTGCTTTGGTAACCTGTGCGATGCATTGGCGCTTGCAAACCACTGAGCAACTGGTCCAGCTCCTGTTTTTCCTCTGGGCTGAGGGGCTGGGAGGACGGCTGACTCACGAAGGCCGGCTGATGTCTGGCTTCATCTGTGCGGTCAGTTTTGATGGAAGTGGTGGAGTTGCCCGAGTCACTGCTTACAGACAAGGCGTGGTCGACTGGTGGTAGAGTGTGGTCTACAGCAGGTAAAGTGTGATCGACAGCGGCTGGGAGACCATTGGTTGTGACCCCTCCGTCGAGAGACTCTTTCTTCCTAACCTTAGCATAGAGACTACCGTCCAATGGACCTTGTGTGTGAATAGCGTCTGTAGAAGAAAAAAAAAAAAATGGAATGTGTTAATACATTTAGCTATTTCATATATACACATAAAAGCAATAAGCAACTTCACGTTGTTCACAGTTATGTCACATCGCTCAATTATATCATTAGGCCCTAGGCCATGCTACCGTAACTGAGCACATTATTAATGTATCCAATCAAGCAAAAGCTACACTCTTCGCTGCAATAGTAACAAAATATGACAGAATCTATTCTAAATCCCAACATATCAGGATATTAAACACTATTATAGTTTAAAAACACTTAAAATTTGAACATTTACTCTCCCCATCAAGTCCCATATAAAGCATGAAGACAACTAAACTTTTTCGTTTAAAGGGTTTAATTTAAAGGGATACTCCACCCAAAATGATGTTTTGGACCCCATTTACTTCCATTGTATGAACAAAAACACAAAATATCATACAGGTTTGGAACAACATGAAGGTGAGTAAATGATTACTTTTTTATCTCTTTAATGGCAACAAAAATAATTATTTATTGGAGAAAATTATGCTAACCCCTATAATGGACTACATAGACCCTTCTGATTGTTTTTAAGCACGCAAACACTTATGGAGAGTTTTTCAAACTGTTTGAAAGTCAGGCGGATTCTCTCCCTGAAACATGCACGTGTACTCACACATGCAACGAACAGCAGCTCTACCTCGCGCAAATGAGTCAGTTTGCGCCTCTCATGAGAGGCACCACACTCCCAGTCCAAGCCAGTGACTCACCAGTGGAAAAATCATCACATACAAGATTGGAGGCATTTCCTGTCTCCTTGGAATTGTAGTGTAATTTCCTATACTCACACATTAACACACACGTTCGGACACTTACACAAACACATAACACACCTATTTTAGGGTGGCTGTGTGTCAGTGTATCTTTGGCACTGAACAATCAGTGTCTTGTTTCCCTGTGGTCATGCTTTTTAATAACAGACTGTAACTGTTTTCTGGCTTTCCAAAACCACTAAGCCACTGTCTGACAGTTCACTCAGCAATGGCCTTTTGATATCAAAAATGCATTGCAATCCCAGAAAAAATTAGCCGTGTTCTGTTCAGTGTGCTTGGGAGAATGTGACTGCCTCAAAACCACAGACTGTGACAAAATGTCATTCATTCAGATAGAGCCAGCCTGAAACACTCACGCTGAGTTTCCCATGGTGTCTTAATGCAGGATCTGTCGAGCAGCAAATCTGATAATACAGTTGGGAAAAGTGGGCACAATGCTCTGGGCTCTTCTGTGCTGTTTTTTGACACTCTATAGCACTAATAGCTGAAGACGGGAGACTATGGCTCCCTAGTCATGAACAGTTGGACTTGTGAGATAAAGCAGGGGTTCTCAACTCTGGCCCTCAAGGTCCACTTTCTTACAGTGTTTAGCTTAAACCTTGATCAAACTCACCTGCCTGTGACTATCTAGTAATCCAGAAGACATTGATTAGCTTGTTCAGATGTGTTTGTTTTATTTTTAAGTGCCAGTTGGAGTTGTTTTATCTGAAATAGGTGGTACCACAATAAATACAGCGGGGGAAAAAAAAAAACTAATTCATATAATGCTGCAGACGTATTGGCCGATGACTGGCCAGTGGTAATCTGCATATATTTCGTAATCAGAATTTCTGTCCTCTAAAAGGTAGTATTTACAGATGGGTCATTCTATGAAATGCTTTTTCCAGTTTGCTAAAAGTGCCTTTAAAAGTATATTTTTGTAAATAAGTAAATAAGGTGCTTAAGTATTAATAAATTGTACTGCACCATCTCAAATAAAATAAATTAATTTTAATATAGAATGAGATATAGAAACTTCTTCAGAAAAGTAACTGGGTTAACATTTTAGTTTAATTTCACATTTCAAGCCTTGAACACAAAGTGTTCAGTAAGAGGTTCTTACAAAGAAAATGTAATGCTGATACTTCAACGAATTCCCAAGTTTAAAAATGTTCATCTTATTTTCTATTTAAAAAAAATCTGCATTATTTCACAGACATAACAGAAAACCAAGTGCAATGCACAGTGAATATCTAGTTAACTTGCTACTATGCACCTCAAAAATATTTTCCAAAATACGATGCTACTAACCTGCTAAACTATGACATCCAATGCTTTTCAATCATCGACCAGTGAGCATCATATGGTCTGCGGACATACTGTGGGCGATTTGAGACTAACAGCTCCCTCAAGATCCTTAAAAATAGACATCCCGGGTTACCTCAAGAGACTTGCAACAAATTCAGTGATCACCTTTGACCCAGTGTCACATGTGACCTACTGCTTAGACTGGAGGTTAAACACGAGAGTACACAAGCTGATGTCTGTCAAATGCTGCCAACCTTGATGTCCGTTGTTGCACATCAAATATAAATTGGTGCATTGACCAGAAGAAACACTACCAAGTTCAGCATATTATTCAGCATATTAGAACGATTTCTGTGACACTGACGACTGGAGTAATGGCTGCTCAAATTCAGCATTGCATCACAGGAATAAATTCCATTTTAAAGTATATTCACATAGAAAACTGTGATTTGTATTTACAATATTACTGTTTTTACTGTATTTTTGTCAAATAAATGCAGCTCACCTGTTTTAAGTTGTAAGTTACAACTTAGCCTAGTCTTGATGTAAATGGGCACTAAGTTACAACTTACACTACTAAATATTTTTTCGTTGCACCATTACACGTAGTTGAAGTGTAACTCTACGTATTAACTAAATATTTATGGAAGCGTCTGGTCAGGACTAACAGTTGGAATAAAATAGCAGATGTGCTATGCTCTTCTTTTACCCGACAACCTTCAATCCTTTAGGCATATATGATGCTGCTGACATTTACACTCATGTACATATTAAGAGAGAGAACAATGTGTGAATAAACGTACTTTGTTTCTTTTTTAGCGCGTCTTCAACACCCCATCTACAGCGCACCTCTGTGCGCTTTGGTCCGTGTTGCGCATGTCAGATGAAATAATAAATAAATGGCATTTCTTATGTTTTTTTTTCTTTCAGTATTTATTGATGCTTATTTATTTCAATTACAGTTTCTGAATGTTATTTAAATGTAAAAATAGCTTACATGGAAACTCGTTTATATTTTTACCGTTAGTATACGCAAGGCAAAAGAAGTTAGAATGAAGGATAAATTAAAATTCATAGCATTGAAACAAGTTCTGCTTGCGTATTTGAAGGTTTCTATTGGATGATTTAGGGTAAACGTCATATTATGCGACTACGCATTACTTTACGGAGAGTTTACGATCTACTTGCTACGTCCTGCCTTACGAACAACTGGTGCAACCAAATAATGTATAGATTTAGTTACAAACTAGCTAGTAATTACTAAGCCTCTAGTGTGGACTTAACATTCTAATTTAAGTAAGAACTTACGAATGGCTGGTGCAACCCTACCCTGGTCATTACTTGCTTTTTGACATCCCTAATTCTGCATAAACCAAACTTTGCAGGAGTGAATTCAGATGTTTTCTAATGATATGACCTAATGTCAAAACTGAGATGACTATGTTTGTTTCTCCTCTGTGAGACCAGGCCTAGGGCCAGAATTTTCCTTTTACAGCATAGTGTGGAAAAAATGAGCTTTTCTCCCCCATTCTTCCCTTTTTCTTCCCCTCCAGAGTTTCCCCTAACAATCCCTCAGCTGTTTCAAACATCTCCCAGCGTTCTAGTACTCAAAAATAGCACCCACCCCGCACCACGGAGGAGAGCGGCACCTCGTATAAACATCTCAGCAGGTTAAAACTTCATCCGTGACATGAGAATGTTCACCTCAGATGAGCCGACCAGATCTCATGTTTTATTTGCACCTTAAAAACACCTCATGACTTAATCTACTGACATCAGAGGAGCTGTCGCTGTCATTAGAATCTGCCATCTCGATGTGGAATCAGACACGCCTCTTTCTTGAAAAAGCAATCGTCTTCTATTTCGGCGTGCTTTTTATCACCTGTTTGCAGACACGGGTGATATCACACCCAGATCGCGTTCATCCCTAATCATCACCCATAAGAATAGCACACAAGCTAAAGTGCTTTAGATATTTTTCAAAGCACAAAAAGAGGCACAAGAAGACGTTCCTACCTGCCTTAGTGCACAGCTCTATAAATGTCCAAGAAGAAACAAAGTTTTGAAAAGTCTGAGTTTTTTCTTGCTCTCGAGCTCCAGCAACTCAACACTAGCGAGTTGTGGGAGTAGTTTTGCATCAGAAAGTTCTCTCCTCTTTCTCCACCTCCTGTTTTAACTCTGATTGAGCTGTGCTGCTGAAGATGACATGACTCTTTCCTTCTCGTTGGATGTACAACACTCCTAGTGAGGTGGGCGTGAATTTATCCTCACCCAGCTGTGTGTCTGGTGTCTACCAGAGTGACATCACTGGGGCTTTTTCTGTCGGACAGGCTTGTTATCCTTCACTAACGCCCTGGCTCTGCTCCAAAACCCAGTGAGATGCCTACAAAGGCAGCATTTAAAGGCATCATTCCAATGACACAAAGATTGTTCTAACAGAAAGATGCCTTCTTTTGGCCAAATTCTGCAGCAGCATGTATCTTTTACAGAAAATGTAATCCCACAGTGCACTGTGGTGGTGGAATTTTTTTATATATTTTTTTTAAACATACCAAGATGGCAGATAGAGAAAGAGAAATGTAATTATAAATAACTTATATTAATTCAATATTAATAAGAACAAAAAAATGATATCATTAAAACATTTAATTTTAAGAAAAAAAACAATGTATTAATAAATAAAGGCCTCCAAATTTTTTTTTAAAATAGTTTACAATTCATTCAATAACAAAGTAGTAAGTTTCAATATAATTAAAAAAATAATTGTTTAATATTAGATTATAATTCCTTCAAAAGGAAAAATTCAATATAATGAAAAATGGACTTTTTACAATTAGATTAGGATTCAGTCAATACCAAACATGTTGGTACAATATTTAATATAATATAAAACATTTTATAAAAAATATTATAATATCAACATCAATATTATTATTATTATTGCTAATATATTATAATAATAAAATATCAAACTACATTTTTTTATTATAATTAATTTATTACAATAAATACTGTTACAAGCCAATATAATTAAAATTGACTTTTAAAAAATTTGATTAAATGAATATGGGCAGATCTCGGGCTCTGCTGTAAAAAGGTATAAATCAAACATGTTTAAGAAATAAATAATAATAAAAAAATGTGTGATGTTATCTTTGCAACATGCAAAGGCTAAATTCTAACAAAATCAATTGTACAACTTCCTGATGTAGATTGTAGGAAGCAGCTGCCTATATAGAGCCTTTTAAATCGGTGACTTATGAGGTTCCTACCGTCATGATGAGGTCTTAAAAGGCAGCAGTCTAATGGCGCTTTTCCACTGCATGGTACGGCACAGTACGGCTCGCTTTTTGGGGGTTTTCCACTGGGTACAGTACCTGGTACTTTTTTTAGTACCACCTCGGTTGGGGTTCCAAGTGAACCGTACCGTTACCAAAACGTGACGTGTAAACTCTGCTGATCACGGATTGGCCGGAGAGAATAGTCACAACCTGCGTCACTGAACTTGCGACACAAACACAAAAGAACCGCTAGATTTAAATCAGCACAGCCAGCGAAGGATCGAACGCAACCGTTTTGAACGAGCGCACCTTTTTTTAACAACCAAAAAGTTTTGTTGTCCATTGCAGAAGAACAGATGTTCCTCTCGTTGATAGCAGAGGAGCAGACCAGCGAGAGCTTGATGGGGCAACGCGGAATGAAAACTTTTTTTTTTAGGAGTCGTGGTGGTAGAGGCGGCGCAACTATAACGACATGTGAATAATCCCGCCCACTCTAAAGCGGTACTGAACTGCAGTGGAAACACAAACCGAGCTGTGCCGTGCCGTGACGTACCGTACTGAGCCGTGCCGAGCCGAGTCGTACCAGGCAGTGGAAAAGCGCCATATGTAGGCAGTGTACAACTGGGCAGCTCAGTAGGTTTTGGAACAGATCTCCTCTCAAACACACACTCACTCAGGGCTCACACTGGCCCAAAGTCAATAACGTGCATCCATAAACACTGCAGCTCTGTTCCAAAACCTAAGTCAGCTGCTTTGTGTTTCCACTTGCTATTGTTTCATGAAAGCAATAATCTACTCTAATGCATTTACAGTGATTTTACCACAGTTTCATGTCGTGCCTAGAACACCCCTTACCGGGTTTGGCCTGAACACTATGATTTCATGGTACTACTTTTTGCCAGAATGGAAAACTAGCATATTATATTTAACATTGTTTGAGAGGTCTTACCTTATTAAGATTTACAAGCACAGGCAGCTGGGGGCTTTGAGTGAGTGTGTGTGTGTGTGTGTGTGTGAGTGTGTGTTTGTGTTTGTGTGTGAGTGTGTGTCTGTGAGCGAGTGAGTGTGTGTTTGTGTGAGTGTGTGTCTGTATGTGTGTGTGTGTGTGTGTGTGTCTTTGAGTGTGTGTGTGTGTGTGTGTGTGTGTGTGTGTGTTTGTGTGTGTGTGTGTGTGTTCACATTACTTCACAGATGTGGACATTTGATCAGTCAATGGTTGATGCATTAACGGTGTTGTACATAATTGCCTTAAGGCATAGAACATTACAAAGAGCGTCTTGATTGGCCAATTGCTTAAAATAAAATAATAAAGTAAAATAAAATAAAATAAAATAAAATAGTCAATGTAGTTTCAGTAAAAAAATATATAGATAAAAATACTTGAGTGGCTTTTTGCTTAAAATAATAAGATAAAATAAAATACAGTAGACAAAATAAAATAAAATAAAAATGGTTAATGTCGTCTCAGTAAAAAAATATAGATAAGGAGACGTGAGTGGCTTTTTGCTTAAAATAATACAATAAAATAAAATAGCCTGTATAAAATAAAATAAAATAAAATAAAATAAAATAAAATAAAAATGGTTAATGTCATCTCAGTAAAAAAAAATATAGATATGGAGACTCGAGTGGCTTTTTGCTTAAAATAATAAAATAAAATAGCCTGTATAAAAAAAATAAAATACAAATGTTGAATGTCGTTTCAGTAAAAAATATAGATAAGGAGACGTGAGTGGCCTATTGTTAAAAAAAAAAAAAAAACGAAATAAAATAACTTAATTTAAACAAAATACAGTAGCCTGTATAAAATAAAAAAAAATAATAGACTGTAATACAAGCATGACATCATGGCTCATGTTTCATGGTGGGCAGAAAAAGCGGATCATTTTTGGATGATTCAAGTAGCAAAACATGGACTGTTTATTGGACTAAATAAAGGGCAGGTAATGTTTCAGAAATGCCAAGAGTCCCTTGAAAAATGTGTAATGAACATGTTAAATGACCAGCATTGGGAAGGGGTTTTTCTTTGTTCAAGCTGTTCATTAATAGTCAACATTAATGATTTCTCTATATCTTTTATCTAAACATATGTGCTTAATGTTAAAAAAGATCAATAGTTCTGGCTGCTGCTCTGTGAGTTATAGTCTGAGCTTTCAAGGACATGGAATGAGATTAAACCAAGAGGAAAGAGAAAAAAAAAGTGAACGGAAGGACTGTACAAACTTCACATGGTGTGTCTGCAGGAAATGAATGTACTGTATATGTTTGTGTAAGTCAGTCAGAAACAGACCAGCAGTCAGCAAACAGACATCCTGACAATGTGACACGACTGATATCCATGTAATGACAAACACCCGCTGCCATAAATCAAAACATACAATGTGATCATCGCTTTAACACCTGCTGCCAAAACACTCCCACAACTGAATCATACCCTTGCGAACCAATGTGGTGTAGATCACAGATGTCTAATTCATCTGATCTCATCTGCATGTACATGCTGTTTTTCCCAAATGATGGCAATGTTTGAACAATTTAAGTGCTGTAAACCCTTAGAGCTCACCAGTGATTCCTTTAGCACGTGAAAGACTGGACATCAAACCTGAAAACAGGCCTTAGATTGCTTATGAAATTTAAAAAAAAGAAAGAAATTACTAGAACCAAAATATTTTCAAGCTGCTTTTAGTGCTTCCTCACTAAAATAAAGTCTTGCGCTCATGATGGCTGCATTTATTTGATCAAAAATGCAATAAAAACAGTAATACTGTGATAATTACAATTTAAAACAATTCTTTTTTTTATTTTCAGAATCAGAATCAGAATCAGAAGAGCTTTATTACCAAGTATGTTTACACACACAAGGAATTTGACTTGACGACAGGAGCTTCCAGTGCAGAAGAAAGTACAATATACTATATATAATATCATTTATTCATGTGGTGGCAAAGCTGATTTTTCTGCAGCCATTACTCCAGTATTCAGTGTGAGTGTGTGTGTG
>NW_015548335.1:453758-458291 GCF_001515605.1 Sinocyclocheilus anshuiensis
TTGGGATCAGTAAGATTTTTTTATGTTTTTTAAATGGAGTCTCTTATGCTCATCAAGGCTGTATATATTTGATTAAAAAAAATACATTATTAAATTATATATGATATAAATATAATTTATATAATTTATAAAATATAAATTATATAAATAAAAAAATTCTATTGTGAAATATTATTGCGATTTCTAATATTGTTTTCCTATTTTAATATAGTTTAAAATATAATTTATTTCTGTGACAGAGTGCTGAATTTTCAGCATAATTTCTCCAGTCTTCAGTGTCACATGATCCTTCAGAAATCATTCTAATATGCTGATTTATTATCAGTGTTGAACCTGTGATACTTTTTTCTTTGATTCTTTGATGAATAAAAAATTAAAAAGAACAGCATTTATTCAAAATAGACTGGAGTAATGATGCTGAAAATTCAGCTTTGCTTCATAGGAATAAATTATATTTTAAAGTATATTAAAATAGAAAACTGTTATTTTAAATTGCAATAATATTTCACAAAATTACTTTTTTTTTCTGTATTTTTAAATCAAATAGATACAGCTTTGATGAAACTTCTTTAAAAAACATTACAAATCTTACTGATCCCAAACTTTTGAATGGCAGTGTAAAAATGTTCTATTCATCCTGAAATAAATAAATAAATAGTTTTCACCCGTTTTCAACACTGATAATAATAAGAAATGACGTGAACGTGAACGTGACTCTGAAGACTGGAGTAATAGCTGCTTTTTTAAATAAAATGTATATAAAATGCTACAAAAGCATTTTGTACTATGCCATTAAAGCAATATGAATGTGATTTAAGTTTTATTGAAATGTGCAGTCACTGTAACTCTGGTCAAGACCTGCTGAGAAAACACTGTGTAAGCACTTGAGAAGAAGACAAAGTGCTGTGTTTGACTTCACAGCCGCTCATCACAAGAGCCCTTTGGTAATGGAGCCTGTATATGGTAAGTGCAGGACATTAAATATGCATTAAAGATGCTTTTGATGGGCCTCTTATATAAAAGCAGAGATGCGTTGGGAAAGCTTTGTGTGATTAAAGCACAGTAAAAATGAACAGAACCTCACCACATCTACTCCAACTAAATTCCCACAAGCAGTTAGCACCTTAAAACAATATAAGATCATATCTTTGTTCAGACAGGCAGTAAAAAACAATGATTTTTGGCATATCTAATTCAAATAATTTTTGCTGTTTGCAATCTAAACACCAAAAAGCCACATGAAATCTGACATTTTTACAATCCTTTTGTAAACCATATCCATCTGTGAAATCAGATTTTAGAGATTGCATACGGCGATATGGTGCTGTGAGTATTTAAGCATACTGCTGCACAAATGGCATATAAATTAACCTGTAGCAGATCTATACAGGTGGAGCTGGGGGAGGTGGAGGGTTTCAGATGAACTCATGCTGCAAAATGCTCAAGTGGATGCTTACCAGCCATTTAAATGTAAAGCAGCAAGCTCATTGGCTGCGTATGCAACATGAACCAATCATCATCAGTTACATTAAGACCCATCAGCCTGCGCCATCTAGAGTTTCGTGAAATAACTAGGCATCACTATGAAAACACTTTGTTTGTCGAGACTAAATGGTCTCGACAAACTAAAACAATTTTCATTACTTGAGAGTCAGTCCTAAAACTGAATCTCAAAACCAAATCAGAATTGGATGCAGTCTAAACGAATACGAACCAAGATGAGATTTTGGGCATATTTTCCCTGTTTTGGATGTGTACACTTGCTGGATCCCAATCGGAGAAAGACACTGCTTATATTTTTCAGTGCTAAAGCCGGACATCGAGCTTCATGCACGCAGCTTTCCTCGTGACTCCATCGAGAGGCCAATGAGGTAACGTTTCATTGGCGCTTATGTTGACTTTAAGGAAAAGCAATCACGCCCCTCTCAAAGCGCTGGGAACAGAGCGGGCGAAACGAAGGCGGCTCTTTGATAGGCATGCAGTGGCTGACTGCGGTTGGGAACTGGCCCGGGCCGTTTGCTCCACACACTTACGCACACAGACCGCACACACCAGCTCCTCATCACACACTTCATCATTAGACCTCAGAGAGCTCTGGAGAACCAAAACAATGAATTACTGAATCAAAACTTAAATCAGGCATTTTGAAAATCACAAGGAAACTGCATGATGCGGTTCCGCTCACATGTAGCCCTGCTTCTATGAGCGTAACACATGTAGAATTGGCTTTTCACTATATCTGTAGTTAACTTATAAAACCTGTGGCTAGAGAAAAGATCCATCCCTAAAACAACTGATGACACAATTCATTAAGGTTTGAGGGATAATTAGTAAAGCTGCTACAGAAAACTACAACTGCATTTAAAAACACAAGGCGTCTCCAGACAAAACATTTATGCCCAGGCTTGTTGCTAGTTATCCAAAGTATTAGGGTAAATCTCACAAAAAAACCTGCCAAGAACATGCCTGGGTCATATTTCATCTCAGAATCTAAAGATTCTGGTACTGAACCAAGGATAATTTCCTCATTAAGCACCTTTTTAAGCAACAAACATTCAAAATGCAAAAAACTAGACAAAACTTCCATTGTAAACACAGAATCTGTCTTCAAATGAAGCCTCTGACAGCTCACAATCCAAGGCAATGCACATTCATTTGGATTATGTATGCAGTTGCAATGTTTTTGAATTTTCTTCTTTTCTTTTTTTATGAAATGTGCATGAATTAATCATTCACAATACGATCAACAACGTGCAGTTAAAAAATACACAAGGTGAATTTTCATTTTATGCCAAGTCTAAGAACGATGAAAACAACAATTTAACACTAGCTGTAAACTAGCTAGATAGATAGATTTCTATCTCAGAATTCTTACTTTTTTTCTAATAATTTTGAGGGGGAAAAAATCAGAATTGCAAGAAATAAACTCAGAATTCTGACTTTTTTTCAGCCATTTCAAAAATCTCACAATTCTTTGATGCTGTTATTGTCTTCACCACAAAATAAAACATAAACATAAGGTAAATGCGACTTTTTATCTCACAATACCAATTTTTTTTTTTTTTTTGGCAATTCTGAGTCTATATATCAACTCAGATTTACCTTTATTTTTTCATCCTGTGGCAATTCCATCTTTTTTTGCAATAATTCTGAGTCTATATATCACAATTCAACTAATTTTTACCTTTATTTTTTCATCCTGTGGCGGAAACAACCTTCCATAAGTAACACACTGAACTAAATGCGAAGTTTTGAAGTAGAAACACTGAAATAGAATTTCTTGAAATAATCTTCACTAAAGAGCCAATAATCTTTGTATTAACAACTTCAAAAAAATAATTTCTTACAGGGTAAGGTATAATATTTCTTGTAACCGATTCCAGGCAAAGAACAGCATATCTGAATGAAGAATTTATTCGGCAGGTTATATAGTAATTTGTCCTTATGTCCTTGTGGAAACATGATTCTATTAAAAGTTTACATACATATCCCTGACCAGGGGCCAGTTGCATAAACTCAGCCTTAAGTTAAGACAGTGTCTTAAAAACTAGTCTGACCAACTTCAACTGAGACTAATCTATGTTTTTTTTTGTTTTTTTTTTTTAATTATGACCAGTCTTAAAGTAAAAAATTAGCTGGACTCAGGTATCTAACAAACCAGTGACTGCGTGAGGAAACCCCAAAGGGTTTCTCAATCAGCGTTAATGGGAGACGGGTGCACATAACTGGACTCTCGGTCTCATAAATATCATCACTGCCATCTGTCACAGGTCAGTGCGAGCTATTTAGGGGGGAATATCTGACCCATGCTGAGCTATGTGCGTAGGCCTCTGGAATGCTGGAGAAATGGAACAATCTTGTCTTGTAAAGTGGAAGAGAGAGGAGGTGGAGTTTTGATCGGCCTCCTCTCTTCACGAGAGAGCGTTTCTTCTCTGCACGGTAGTTAAACCTAAAGACAAACACAGATCCAGCGAGCGGACGACAGGCGAGAAGGGTCTGGACAGCAGCTGCGGGCATGTCGTGGGTGTGAAGGCAAAGGTCAAAGGTCAAATGTTATGATTGGCTAAATGTGAATCCTCCTGAAGGCCCTGGACACAGCCTGACAAAACAGCCCACGGCAGACACACTCTGAACAACCGAGTCTCTGTGTTCGGAAAACTGGAGGAGCGATTCAGGCATGGTGTGCACACAGGCCTTTCATAAGGTCTGACGTTTGCTATATTACGCAATGAGTTTTGAGTTAAAGCAGTTTAATCCCTGAGATACAGAGGGACACATCTAAAGCCTGTTTACATGATAAGGACTCATCCTGTATGCATAAAGCAGAGATCTGAGACAAAACAGGCACACATCTCATGACACTAGATCCATGGTGTCAGATGAACGTCACGGTTTGGATGTAAATAGGATGCAGCAGAGATGTGTTTCTTTTGTGTTTGGATAAATCTTACAAAACCAGTCAAGAACATGTTCAGGTCATATTTCACTCCTCAAAAAATAAATAAATAAATTATAATTTACTTAAAGAAAATT
>NW_015548335.1:458301-461670 GCF_001515605.1 Sinocyclocheilus anshuiensis
CTGTATAAACAAACACTAAATGTCCGAATGCATTAAAGTAATTAGGAGGAAAGCTTAACAATCATAAAACCTGGTTATAAATATGAAATACTGGTTAAAAAAAAATCTTAATATCATACCTTTTTTCCGTAATTAAAAATATACATTTTAAATAAGATATAATAGATTTTAATTCATAATATTAATAAATAATATAGTATTTGCACATCATGTCTATAATTTATTCGGATTCAAAAACATAATATTACAGTAATACAATTCAATGTAAATCACTCCTGAAAATTTTGGGAAGTATATATTACAATTTTCCAGTAATAAGAATTTTGAAAAATATGCGTTTCTATAGTAGATTCTTTTTTTTTTTAAATAATTATATTACAGCATGAAATATAATGTAAATCACTACTGAGAAATTTACGAAGTACAAAAAAATTCATAAAAAAAAAAAAATCCCAAAAAGTAAAACATTACAGTACCGCAATAATAAGAATTTGTCGTTATACAAACAAATCTTAATGGTCCTACAAATATGCCTCCTTTTTTCATGTAAAATGTCATTTATTGTTATTTTTTTCCTGTTTATCTAAAAATGTGGTAAAATGTGACCTGGACAAGTTTTTATGAGACCCATTCAGTGTTTTAAGGCATTACTCACTAGAAATAAGTGGTTAGTACATTCCTACAGGTGACAAGTGTTCAAGTTCAGCATTTCCCAATCCCATTCAGCCTCTTCTCATCATCATCATCATCATTTCCTGTTCTCATTCTAATAACCCCATCAATAAGAGTATAAAAGGCCAAAAAAAAAAATAATTACTCCATAGCAGAATCCTGTCCACAGACAGTTCCAAACTCAGAATGTGATCAGGAATCATCTGCAGTGGACATTTCCATATCATTTCCAATTCCAACTCATCTGTGCACAAACCTTAGCTTTTGCCACTGTGTCAAAACCACGCAACAAAAACATCCGGAAGGCCACACATGTGAACAAACAGCCTCAGGTAGTTAAATCCGTCAGAGGGGAAACACGAAAAGTGCACCTCTGGTGTCATGTGTTAACAGATGGTGACAGTAAAAGCCTAGCATTGTTGACGACAGTGCTGAGAACTAATCTACAGCCTGCTGAAAGGGTTAACTCTCTAATTTTGTTGGCAAAGCTACTGGTTTCTAGCCACAAAATTAAACAATGTTAAGATGGAGCCGCCCAGCCGCCCATCGCAAGCAGGTTTAATTGAAGCCAGCTTGATGTGTAGACACGTTTATTATGTAACAGTTAGACTGCCAGCCACACAAATAGACCATAATAAAGCTCAGCTTTGCACAGCTGAACTCCAAAACGCAATTCAAACACCAATCCTGCAACAACTGTGATGAAACCGTAGTCTACGCTCTGTTCAAGAGCTTAGCTTAAATATGTGCTAACCGCACTTAGACTCATAATAAGGAAATCAGCTGTGCCTGCAAAACCTTGGGAAAAAAAAATACTTAGTATGAGTCTGAGTTGGTGAACTTAAATGCAGCCAGTGAGATTTATTCGAAACGCTGCAATTTTTCTAAAGGCACAATCAAAACCTGTTGAGTTCCCATTAATTCAAACTAAGTATATTAGCACTCTGAGTCTTGAAAACGCATTTAACGCATGTTGGAAGTTAAGAAGCCTTGGAAAACTTCATATTATGCTTCAACAAAAATAATGAGGGTGTAATCATACTTTTGGCACATGATTTGTCAATTATCTGCACTTTTGACTAAAATATATTGACTTGATATTTGACTGAATATATTGTTAGCTAGCAGCCACTTAACAGATTTTATAAAAATTTAAAATAAATTAAAAAGTCATAATACAAATATATTTACTTGTGATGATCTATTTATTTGTATTTATTTTTTAAATGTATAACTATTTATTTTATTTTCATTATTTGAAGAAAACAATTAAAATAAAAACAATATATAAATATTTTAATTATAATTCAAATAAAATAAAAACAACTAAATAAACAAAATAATATAAAAATGAAATAAAAAATAAAATCAAAGAAATGTGTCAAACATTCTCAAATAAAGCAAAATGATAACGACACCAAATAATTTGTAATGATGTCAAAAGTGATATTTCTGATTTTCAAACATTCTGGTTGGGAAACAAATCAACATAGAGAATAGAATGTCTGACAATTTTCACCTTTAACACTATAGCAAAAGGGAGGAAAAAAGACAAATTCATTACAATAACATTTCAAGCTATTACAATCTATCATTTAAACACAGCAACAAAAATTCAAGTTGTAAACTTGAATTTTTTTCTTAATTTTTTCTCTATCCATTTGGGGTTGACACAACAAGTCACTGACCATAAGTTGTGAAGGACAGATCATTCACACAACTTTACCTCAGAGCAGATCAGCTTCAACAGTCCTCCCCAAACACTTCTTCTACCTCTTCTGGGCTTTTACAGTCCAAATAAGACCGTAACAATTACGATCCAGTCTCATCTGTGTGTGTGCAGTGAACAGACTCTTCGCTCTGTCACTCTCCCTCTAGTGACTGATAACAAAAAGGCCTTTTGGTATCCAGGCTGGAGGAGTTGACTCTTTTTCACACACCATCTCTGTCAGCGCCTCTCCAATCCCATCTCCCCGCCGTCACACTTTTCTTACCCAACCATCCCAAAAATGCTGTGGGCAGGGCTAACCCCGGCCAAATATGGGGAGGCCATGTAAACAAGGCCTCAGCTCTGTCTCCTGACTCCCCTCCAGTCTTTCAAGCTGAACCTCAAGAGTCAGAGCCACTGCAAAGACACTGGCGGACCGAGGGATTGTTTTTACAGTCGTAACGCCTGTCCTCACCTTTCACTTGTTTAATGTTGACTTGGCACTGTGTTTGGATGGTTACTGAATGTTGCAATTCTGTGTCAATTATAATGTCTTCATGGACTCAATGGGCTTTTATAATCAACATCAAGTGTTTAGGTTAAAATCTATGTGAATTTTACATACAAATTATAATAAATATTACCGTTAGGTAATAGGAGTCAGTATGATTTTTTTTTGTTTGTTTGTTTTTTTTGAGGGTGAATTAAATTGATCTAAAGTGACAGTAAAGTAACATTTATAATGTTAAAAAAACATTTATATTTTATTATATTTTAACTTTTTATTCATCAAAGAATCCTGACAAAAAGTATCACAGGTTCCAAACAAATATTAAGCAGCACATCAGTTTCCGCACTGATAATAAATCAGCATATTAGAATTAGTGGTCGACCGATATTGGTTTTTTGACAGCCTATGCCGATATCTTGGAAAGCAGGGTGGCCGATGGCCGATATAAAGCCGATATAATTTTATTTATTTTAATTTA
>NW_015548335.1:462413-472579 GCF_001515605.1 Sinocyclocheilus anshuiensis
AAAAAACCCGAAAAAAAAAAAAAAAAAAAAAAAACAGATCCTGAAAATTCAGCTTTAACATCACTGGGAAAAAAAATACTACAAAAAATAAATAAATAAATAAAATCCAAGAGAAAGCCCTTATTTTAAATTTGAATAATATTTCACAATATTACTGTTTTTACTATATTTTTGGATCAAATAAATGCAGCCATGGTAAGCATACACGATTTCTTACAAAAAAATAAATAAATAAGTCTTGCTAACTCCAAACTTTCAAATAGATATTATAGTTTGTAAATTAAAGTCATATGAATTTTAGGCCAAAATTATTTAAAATTAAAAGTTAAAATGTATATATACACTGTCTGTAATTTGCATAATATTTTCATATACAAGATGAATACTATATATAATAATATATAATTATATAATCAAAATCAAAATCAAAAACTCAATTAATATTGACCTGCCAAAAACAACATGCATAATAATAATGCTATGCGAGAAGAGTATATACAAAAATCTCATTGCTCACTTTTCACAATCCCTTTCAAACTTTCCATTTCACTCAGAAACATCACATTATCAAAATTACATTTGTATGGACTTGTAGAACATATTAAACCAAACAATGCCTATTATAATAAACGTTCATGACAGCAAACTTGGCATTGAAAACAAGACATGGAAAGCTATTTTGATGGTTTCCAGCCCAGCGCTGAGGCAGGCAAGTGTAGTGTCTGTGGTTTCTGAGGTGTACAAATATCAGTGGACCAGCAAAGATTGGCCTTGTTTTGCTCTAACCTTGCCAGCAGCTCCTGTTAAACAGCGAAGTGCTATCTGTGGTCAAGACACGAAGCAGATAAGACATCAATTACTGAGCTATTAACATCCAAGAAAGGATAAAGCATTATTATCTTAAAATGCTGCCCTCTCATTTGTGGGCTACTGTAATTACGGCGCTCGGTACAGATTGAGTGAGTTTTAAGATAGTGGTTTACTTCTCTAGTACTGTAAGGGAAAAAAACACTGCATGGCTTTAATTCTTCAAAGTATATAAGATGCAATTATATCGTTCACCCAGAAATTTTTATTTTTCATCATTACTTGTGTTGTTCTAAAAACTCTTTGACACTTTCTTTAGTAGAAAACACAAAAGAGAAGGATTTCCAAGCTGCTCTTGTCTATACTACAAACATGGATGATGGTTTACAATATATTATAATCAACCTCCAAAATTCCAAATTCCAAATCTTCTGAAGTCATGAAATAGCTTTTTCATTTTATTACACCTTTTTGGCATCTGTAAATGTAAATTACAATACATCTTTAAAGAACTATGTATTTAAAGACCAAACTTTGCAGTTTTATTACAATCTTTATTCTTCATTTTATTTTATTCTTCATATATTATTTGCCTGATTTATTTATTTAGATATTAATAATATATTCATTTATTTTACATATTGTTCCTAAAACACTGATTTTTTTCTGTCTGTTTGTCATATCTTCTGATTACTAAGTGGTAAAAAGAAATATCTAGTATACCCGCTGTAAAATCTGTTTACTCCTATGAATTTTGAACCAGGTTTTATCCAATGTTCAGATTCTGGTTCTAGAAATGTATGGAAATTAGCACATATTTAATTAGACAGTGCATAATTTGCATATTTAAACATTAAATTTGAGAAAAGTGTAAAACAGAACATTTGTCTTAAAGTACTGTGATTAATCAATTGGGAAAGCATGGTGATTATTTTAGCCTATTTTCCGGTAGTGTCTTAAAATAAATGAATGAATGAATAAATGAATGAACAAACGAACATTCGTTCAAACTAATTAATAACCTCTTCTTTCATTGTATTGAAACAAGCATTGTGAATATCATGCAAAAAAGACACAAATTGACACAATCAGGGATTTAGAAAGAAAATTATGACAATTTTTAATTTGTGGGTGAACTATTTCTTTATGAATATGGGAATTTGCTGCACGCCACAATTACGTATTAATCATTTCCACTGTATAGTTTTTAAAATACTTCAGACTTTAGCAAATGAAACCTTAATAGCTGCTTAAACAAGCAAAGAGTCAGTGAAGGAAGGACAGCGTTAATGATGACGCGAGTTCACTGTTCTTGGTCTATCAGTCATTCTCTCCTCTGACAATGTCAGTCAGTCCTTCAGTCTCGGCAGACGGGATGCATGAACTCCAGCACAAAGGCATAATGTCTGGCTGCTTATCATGTCTCTGGAGTCTGTTCTCTGGCCGCAGTCACTCAATGGAGATATTTGACTATGTGACAGGCATCTAAATTCATTTGCAAATGTGCCCTTTCCATTCAGCAGTCCTACTGACTGAAGACAGACTCTGTTCTGCATGCAGGGATGGGTGCTCAATGAGCAGCAAAATCAGCTTTATTAGAATGATTTCTGAAGGATCGTGTGACACTGAAGACTGGTGTAATGATGCTGAAAAGTCAGCTTTGCATCACAGGAATAAATTACATTTTAAAATATATGAAAATGGAAAACAGTTGTTTCAAATCTAAATAATATTTCACAATATTACTGTTTTTACCATATTTTGAATCAAATAAATGCAGCCTCTGTGAGCACAAGAGACTTCTTTCAAAACACTTAAAAATCTTACTGACCACAAACCTTTGAATGGTAAATATATGTAGGCATCTTATAAAAGGGCATAAAACATTGCCAGGGGGCAGTTTGGGGTCTTGCCTCTTGACCGGAGATTTGGATTAGTTTACACCCCTCTTAAAAGAACACTCCACTATTTTTTGAAAATAGGCTCATTTTCCAGCTCTAGGGGAGTCGGAAAATGAGTTTTCAAAAATAGTGGAGTGTTCCTTTAAAGGTGGCAGCCAAGAGCCTCCTATTTCTGCCTGCCCTATTTAAAGCACGGACTGGTCAAGAGGGTGACAAACTTTATAGCCTTTATAGCCTATCATCTCAAATGTCTTCAAAAGAGAACAGAGTAGAATTTAAATGTGGGCTAAACTGACTGGAGCTCCTAAAATTTGACCCCAGGGATATTAAAAATAACACGACCATACAGTCTCGACAGTTTTCAAAGTATTTTTTGGATTGCAGTAATCAAAACATACTCGAGTCGAACAGATAACAAACACGCCGCATGGGTGTTTTCTAAGACAAAATAATTTATAGTTGTAGTCGTTTTGGACATTGTGACTGGACAGGATTGGTCTGACTGTCTCCTCACAGCATGAATTGCACAATTCTCAGCCAACGCCTGGAATATTTCACCAAATGCCACTGGAAGCTGACGAGGGAAATGGAGGCTTGGGACGCAGGGTGGTGTGGAGTGACTGTGGTCAAATGCCCACAGGGAAACTGGGCTCTGTGGGATGTTTTCTATTCCATATTGGGATCGTACCAGCCTCCAGACCACCTCCAGACTACCCACAGTCCTTTCTGATGCATACCACACACACAAAACAATCACTAAATCTGGTTAAAATCACCCTTTTTGGTCTGAATTATAGGTGCTGGTGAACAGATTAAACTGCTCTACAAACATACAATATGTAACCACTGCAGCACTGAGTATGATTTCTTATTAATGATAATAATAATAATAATAATACATGATCAGATTTTTAGTATGTGAATTTAATATGCAAATTGTAGTACATATACTACCATTAAAAAGTTTGGGGTCAGTAAGTTTTTTTTTTTTTATGTTCTTGATGTGTCTTATGCTCACCAAGGCTGCATTGATTTGACCAAAAATACAGTGAAAACAGTGATATTGTCAGCATATTAGAATGATTTCTTAAGGATCATGTGACACTTTATACTGGAGTAATGGCTGATGGAAATTCAGCTTTGCATCACAGAAATAAATTATATTTTAAAGGATATTAAAAGAGAAACCATTAGTTTATATTGTGATAACATTTTGCAAAATTACTGTTCTTTTTTTTCTGTATTTTTGATCAAATAAATGCAGCCTTGATGAGCATAAGAGACTTCTTTAAAAAACATCACAAGTCTTACTGATCCCAAACTTTTGACCGGTAGTGTATATATAGTTTATATATGTTTATATTTCAAGAATCCTGAAAAAATGTTTTATCAGTTTCCACAAAAATGTTCAACAGCAAAACCGTTTCCAAGATCGATAATAATTTTTACAAAATTGTATAACTTTTATATGAATCAATCGATAAATTGCAGTAATTTCTTCAGGCATTACAAATGGCTGGTATATTCTAAGAGTGTCTGAATCTTGCACACTACTGGTAGTCAAAATCTAGAAAGTTGGAGAAGACCTTATTATGTATGTCACTAAAACATTTTATAACAAATAAGGTAAAAAGCTATATAAACTAAAGCATATGCAGTACTTCCATCCAAACCTCAACAGAATTGCATACATTTCCTCCTTGCATTCCTCACTCTGACTTTCCCTCTCCAGAGAGCTGACCCACCAAATGAGGATGTCTCAAAAAAGGACAACAAATCACATGTCTAAGGACCAGAAGCACACCACAACTTAAAATAAGGAGGCTTGCAGTTTAGACCACAAGGGTGTGAGGACAATTCCAGTGACACGGCCATGTGAACTCGACTCGACTCGACCTCTGTGATCAGCACTACAAACTCATCTGATTAAATCAGTCTCTGTCGCGCCGCACGCACAGATTATCAGACACGTGTACACAAACAGCTCTGTCACAAAACTCCAATGGATGCTGATGATTTGATGTGGGACCGATGGATGACCCGAACACAAACTCTACATTATGTGAACTCTGAGTGGCCATCATTAGTTAATAAAGGAATAAGCAAAGCTAGTGAGCTGCCTCGATGTCTAAAGACTAGGCAGATGTTTATTAGGGAAGCATCCAAATAATGCTGAATAAAATGAAAAATGTTGACTCTCAAATAAATTAATAAATAAAATATTCATTTATAACTTATTTATTAATAATACATAAATAGTAAAAAAAAAAAAGTATAATAGTTTGTATTTACAATAAACAAATACATAAATAAAAAATTATGTGTTTATTATATTTTCTTTATAATAAATAAAGTAAAAATAAATAATATTTCATATAAATAAATTAATTAATTAATTAAAAAATAAATAAATAAATACATTTTTATAGTGTTTAGAGTACCTTACAATGGACAAATTTAAAATTTGGAGGATTTACAAGCAGAAATGTAAAAGTAGTAGTTTTAAAGTTGTTAAAGCGAAAATAGAACTGTTTTACTACCATTCTGGCTCCACTTTTGAGAAAGTCTAATAATTTTCAGTCATTTGTTGATAATGAGGCTACAGCTTCACTCACCCTCCACTGAATCTTCACAGCGCTGGTTGAAGTTCTCGTAAGAATCCCAGCGAATCAGAGGATCCTGGGTATTGTAGTCCACAGAAACACTGGGCCCGTTCTCAAGGTGGTCCATTCCTATGATGTATGTAAATGTAAATGTATGTCATTTATTTAATAGCTGAACATGAATGACAATAAAAAAAGAGTTCTTACCTTGGATTTTTTCTGGGCCAAAAGAAAAGACAAATTCCACTTTTCCATATTCAGGAAACCTGTCATCTGAAAAAAGAAATGGACTGATCATCCACTGTCATCAATGCAGCTGATTTAATTAAAACAAACAAACAAGCACATGAAACCAACCAAACGTAGTCTGAGATGGCAGAGCATATTGAAACTTCTGACTATACAAGACTCAACTGAGGCAAATCCAGCGTACCTTTAAATGTTTCATCAAGCTCATCTTTGCCGAAGACGATGCCCAGATCGTGGACAGCACAGGTGTGAAACTGCACTCTGAAGATGACATCACGGGACGGGCTGCGGAAGCGCTTGTGGTAACACTTAAGCTGTAGACGACATGAGAAACCACGTGTCACATTACAGCAACAGGTGAAACACAGAACAGAAACGGTAAAAGAAATTGCACACTATTACTAGCTGAAAATATGCTGCTTTTCAGCCAGACAGAAGAAGGTCATAGCAGTAGATGCTTAAAGCATTACAGTTACAAACAACCATAAATGTTCCAGGTTAAACACAAGTTAAGTTTAATTAATAATAACATTGATTACCACTTTAAATTATTTTGACATTAATAATAGTAATAAATCAATCGAATACATATATACATACATAAATAGTTAATAAACAATTAAATAATAAAAACAACAATAATAATCAAATAGTGTATTATTATTAACAAATAATGGTAAATAAATACATACATACATACATACATACATAAATAAAATAAATAAATAAATATTATTATTATTATTATTATTATTATTATTATTATTAACAATTGATAGTTATAAATGAATCAAATACATATACACATACATAAACGGTTAATAAACAATTATAAATTATCAATTTATAAAACAATTATAAATAGGTAGATAGATGGATAGAAAGACAGACAGACAGACAGACAGACAGACAGACAGACAGACAGAGGATTTCATAAATAATAGTGCTGTCAAACGATTAATCGCGATTAATCGCATCCAAAATAAAAGTATTTGTTTACATAATATATGTGTGTGTGTACTGTGTATATTTATTAAGTATATATAAACACACACATACCGCATATATTTTGAAAATAATTGCATGTATATATTTATATTCATATAAATTATATCATATAAATATATGTTTAATATATATATACTTAACATTTTTCTTAAATATATACATGCATGTGTATTTATATATACATAATAAATATACACAGTACATACACATATATATTATGTAAACCAAAACTTTTATTTTGGATGCGATTAATTGCGATTAATCATTTGACAGCACTAATAAATAATAAATAAATAATTAACAAATAAATAAATATTTGCAGTAACTTTCATACAAATGTAGCAACACTTTCAAAGATTTACAAACGGAAATGTGCAATTGAACATTTTGGTAGATACAAGTTGTCTGAAGCATGAATAAAATAGTTTTACTACTTTTCTAAAAGGATGAATTTCTGGTTTGCATTGCTGGTATAATTCCTGTGAGTGGAGTTTGCTTCACTTAAACTTGTAACCACAATTTATGCTTCTTTGTTTTCAGCTGAGGGATGAGTTGAAATTACTTTCTGTCAGTAGATCTTAACTTGTATTGAACCCAGAACATTCCTTTAGAGCATGGCAAATCATTCAAACGTAATCTTGCATCAACACACGCATATTCAGCACAGAAAGTTCTATTCATGGGCTTGGAACAAATTGTTTGAGAGGTTTTGGATGCTGGTCGCCTCGCCTTCCCATGGTGCAGCTGAGCCAGAGATGTCAGTATAGTGAAAGTATGTAAAACAACAGAGCCTCTCCAAAACCCAGACAAGGACATAAAAATGTCCTCACTGGCCACTGAGGAAACTGTATCCCTCTTTCTGTTGCCCAAAATAACTATAATTAACTTACTTAACTTGGGGCAGATGGACAAAAAATGTACAGCTTTTCAGTTCGGAGAGTGAAACAAAACAAACACGACCGAATTGAGGAAGATGGGGGCTGGCAGAGCATCCTGCGGTTTTCCCAAAATGCAGCAGAGGCTCAGCCGCACACATGGGGGGCCTGCCTCGGGAAACCGCATCTCAGTGAGTCACAATTAACAAAATGAAGCTTTTAAAAACAAGCCACTTATCTGAGAATACAAAAAACAAAAACAAAAAAAAACAATAAAGTCATGATGGAGATGAAGCAAAATGGATGCATACAGTACCAACTATTGATAAATATTGCAAAATAGAAGTGTTTTCAGTTGTTATCTCAAACATTTGAACCCCTTTGTTCCTCAAGGGAAGCTTTTTCGTGCTAGGGGTATATTGATCTATAATATGCTTTGGCAGAAGTGCAGTGCAATGTTGTGGTTCGTGTTCAGGTTAGAGTCCTCTATAGATCAGCTCTGATTGATTTTGCTTACTAAGGACTTCTGAAATCGAGCCCATCAGAGAAAGAGCCCCTCTACAAGCGCAGCATTATGGCAGATGATAAAGCACTCTGCTCTTTTTGGCTTTCTCTTCCAAAAAGCTTTCTGAGGTAAAATGCAAATAAATCCATGCAGAGAAAAGTGGCTCTCATCAGGAATGAAGGACTGATGGATGTCCCTCTAGACATCCCGCTTTATTATTGGCATGTTGCTCTGAGAAATGCCCATAAATGGAGGAAGAACTTGTGCCAAGCTGCTTTCCCCCAGTTTCTGTAGTCTTAATTCAACTCTGAACAGATCATATTTAACCCAAAATCAAAGAAAAACAATAAGAAGTTACATTTTATGTATGACAATTTCAGCACCAGCAGGATTTGTTTACATTGTGACATTGATATCACAACAATTAAGCACACACACACACACACACACACACACACACACATATATATAATACATGTTAATACATGTAAATATTTTTAAAATATATACTGTATGTGTGTGTCTTTATATATACATAATAAATATAAACAGTACACACACACGTATATTATATAAACAAAAACTTTTATTTTGGATACGATTAATCGTGATTAATAATATATAATAATATAATTAATCAATAATAATAATAATGATAATAATACTTCATTATTATTTAAATAAGGACAAAAGTACAATACAGTACAATAATAATAAACAAAAACTCACACACATACACTGAGGTTACAATGTATTAAAATGTATTAAACTGTCATAAAAATATGTCAGATCCATACGTCCTTAAAATAGACTTCACTGTCTTTATAAAAAATATTTTATTTTTTTATTTTGGGGTGAAATATGACTTGGATGTTTTTTGACAGGTTTTGTGAGATTCATTCTTACCAGGATGTCTCCTTTCAGAAGCAGGCCGGGTTCAATGGTGATGCAGATACTGGTCTGACTGTCTCCTTGGACGTTACTGCAAACATCAGTCAGACACACAACCGTTAACCACAAAAAACCCACATTAAACATAAACATAAGCCTAAACTTATCAATGCATGGCTGCCAAATGTTGTATTTGCATTTAACAGAAAGGGTCATCCCTACTGATAACAACACAGCTGCAGTCTGAGAACATGCAGGAAGCTACAGCGGCTGAGTTCAGTGATGTATGGGAAAAGCACACGTGGGCTCCTCTGAGTGTGTGTGATTCAGAAACCCCCCAGACACAGAGGGCCGCCTGTGATTGGACGTTTTGAAGGCTGGGCTACATGCCAGGGAAGCATGAGCAATACCGTGTAGGAAAACATGGGGTGTTTCTTACTAGATCCCAGATGTGTAGACGGGCTGCATAGCCTGGTAGATCTTGAGGAAAGGGCGGCAACCTGAGAAACCATGAGAGAAAGTGAAAGAGAACAAAGAAGGCGTTACTAGAGCTCTAGAAGTGGAGTATCTAAAGGGCTCATCACGTCTTCCTTTTGGAGTCTCTATAACTCTCTCAGATCCTGTTCATATGCTTCTCTGAAGATATACAAGGCGAGAGTTTTTCATAATGTTTATAGAATGTTTACAGGTATTTACATGCATCTCAAATGTACTTCCTAAGAATACATGTGATCGGATTTTGTCGAAGAGAGTGTATGAGATATCATAACTACATGCATAATTTATTTAAGCTGACCTTCTATTAAAGGGGTCATATGATGCGATTTCAAGTTTTCCTTTCTCTTTGGAGTGTTACAAGCTGATTGTGCATTGGCTGCAAGTTTGTTTTGCTAGTTGGCCCGAATCAGTTTTCTAAAGCGTTTTTGAAAAGTCGCTTACCCCACCTTTAATTAACTGAACTTTGTTGATATCACTCAAACTTAAGACAACGAATGTACTGTATATAGTTGTAATTGTGTTGATTGGATGGTTTTCTTTTAAAGTAATGGTTCTCAAATTTTGAAAGGTGGTGGACTACGAAAAATCATAACCACTTAAACCACTAAACCACTAACTAACTAAATAAATAAATAAATGTACTATTTCTGTATCCAAAGTAAATGAAAAAAAAATGTAATAAAGCAATAAGCCCCGTGAAGCCGTGGTTTACAGTGAATTTATAACAGCTAAAGGGGTTTTAGGCACTCCGCTTCAAGTCGTACCTAACAACGCCCCTTAGCTGTTATAAATTCACTGTAAACCACGGCTTCTTGGGGCTTATTGCTTT